>NC_077227.1:742412087-742517087 GCF_027887165.1 Monodelphis domestica | reverse complement strand
GAAAAGTCATCAATCCTCTTTGTGCCTCAATTTCCTCATCTGTAAAATAAGAGAGTTGGACTCAATGACCTCTTGAGGTCCTTTCCAGATTAAAAAAAATTCTAATCACAAGTCCTTGGCCTCTGGAGTCAGCCCTCCATCCACTCTACCAGGCTGCCTTCTGAACTGGGGTTTGCAGGATAATCGGATTAGAATAAAAAGGGAAGATGTAAGGAGCAGGTGAACCTCAGGAACAACAAGAGCAAAGACTATTGAGAGTAATGCATCCTACCATCCTACCTACCTAATGTATCCTACCAGAACTGATCTGTGAGGAGGTCACAATTCTTCACTATGTCTGTGAGCATAGATGGCATCTGGAGCAAGTCCCTTATCTTCTCTGGACCTTGGGTTGATCTCCAAGGTCCCTTTGGGTTCTAAATCCCATGAACCTCTCTCAGTTTGAAGCCATTGAACATGGAAGGGTGACAGGGAGAATGATGACATGGACAAGCATTTAGGAATCACCTACCATGGGTTAGGCACTGTGTTACATATGGAGAATGCAAGGACAAAAGGGCAGAATGAATACAAGGAGATTTCCAGGTGGCCTAGGAGGGAAAGGTTCATGAAGGAAGTGGCACTAATGCTGAGCCATGATGGGAGAAAAGGACTTCAACAGGTGGGAATTTTTTCTGGATCCTCCTTCTCTCACCTCCCCTATTTCCACTGCGCCATCCTGAAAACTAATGACCTTGCTAATTGGTACCCCCATTCCTGAGATGTCAGAGGGGAAAATCCAATTAAAACCATCTGCTAGAAACCCCCACCCTCTCCAGAATCTTTCTTCATTTCAACAGATGAGTCTGTTAGGTTGGATATAGCCTACCCTGGACTGTGAGCAGTGATAAGAGCCCAGACTAACTGGGGAGCCAGGTCAAGAGGCTGGCCTCTCCCTGGATTATCATCGATCTCTTTCATCCTCTTGCTCTGGGCTCAGGACAAGGCACAGATGCCCCCACATCCTGTCCCCTGTGGAGATCAGATGCAGCCTTAGTCCTTCTTTCTTTAGCTAAGTCACAAGTTCCCCCTGGGGGGAGTGAAATCATTCTGAATAACAGCCAAGAGCATTTAGCATCACTGGCCAGTCAGCCTCTTCTGGGGGGACCTCTAAGTCACTAAAGGCAGCTGCTGGGTAAGGGACAGGGATAGGGACAGAAGAGAACACAACAGGCTTCTCTTTGTAGCCACTAATGGGGCAAGGGGAGGGTATCAAAACAGACCCCATCACCTGAAGCCCAACCCAGCATGATCACATGTGTGTACATACATGCATGCATGAAAACACATGTCTATGCACACTATAGACACACATGGATACAGCTTTCTGCAATGCACCCAGATTCATACATATGCACACAATGCCTTGCTGCATTCACTCTTTCAAAGTCCCTTTACAGGCATGCACACATGTCCATAGACACACATGCATACTCAGACACAAATGTGTATCATGCCTGTATGCTCCTACATGTGTGTGCACATACAAGCAATACAAAGTAATGCCTGTAAATACCTGCAGAAATGCACATGTATATATACCAGCCTGCCTATGCTTGCACACCCAAGAGCCCCACACAAATAAGGGGAGATGGGAAAGCTGCCGACTTCTGTTTCCATGGAAGCATCAGCATGTCCCTGGTGGCACAGTGAGGCAGGCAGACTGTGGAAGGAAAGTCACAGCATCTCAGCGGGTTCCTCCACCTCCCAGCCCAGCACAATCTACTTCAGGAATGTGGGAGGCAGAATTTTGTTCCCCCAGCCAAGCCAAGCCCTGTCAGTCTCCCAAGAACACGCTGTTCCCCCTTTTTCTTGGAGCGGGCACACATCCGAGCATAGGCAGCTCCTGGAGGGATTTGAACCAAAGGTCTCTATGTTCTTCTTCAGCCCTCACATCCTCTCTAGCCTCTGGACTGGGCTGAGCTGCTCACCACATTTCATAAAGGGCAGCTTAGAGCAGATGGTGGCCCAGGAGACAGAGTCCGATTGGAGGTCACAGCAGGGCTGGGTCTTGGAGTAGTCCTGCTTCTTCCTCAGTTAACTCCCACCTTCTCCCCATTGCCCTTGTTCAGAAGTACACTGCTGGGTTTCAGCTTCTTCCATCTACATGAAGGATTGTACAATTATCATCGGTGGACAGCTTATACCACTGAGGCTAGAGAGATTCTTAGAATATGAAGCCCCATTATTTGATGAGAGGCCACAGGCAAAAGGGGCATAGCCCTTGAGACAGCTGATCCTGGATGCTCACCATTATCATATGTCATTTTCCTTCTGCCTACAGTTATAGGATCTTAGATTTAGAATAGGTAGAGGTCATTACGTCCAATTCCCTCATTTTACAGGTGAATAAACTGAGGCTTAAAGGGCTTCAGAAATGGGGGTGGGGAAGGATCTAGGTGGCTCAGTGGATAGAGAGCCAGGCTTAGAGATGGAATGCCCTGTGTTCAAATCTGGTCTGACACTTCCTAGTTGTGTGACCCTGGGCAAATCACTTAACTCCCATTGGTTAGCCCTTACCTTCTTCTGCCTTGGAACCAATATCAGTTCTAAGATAAGTATTAAAAAGAAAAGAAAGAAATGAAGGGGGAGGATGTAGCACTACCAAACTTCAAACCATTTTATAAAGCAATAATCCTTAAGATTATTTGGTAGCGATTAAACAACAAGCATTTATTAAGTACCCATTCTATGCCAGGCACAGAGATAAAAATAAATTACATGTAATAATCTCTATCCCCAAGGAGTTTATTTTCCAATGTGGGAGACAACAAGAGCATATGGAGGTATATATACAGCGTAGAAAAGCAGATCAGGAAGACGGATTAGGGGAAAAAAGAAGTCTCAGAAGCAATCAAAGGCAGTACCCAGTGCTCAGTAAACACAAGAACACGATTTATTGGGAGAAGCCTTCCTGATTGGGAAAATTGGAAAGAAATTTGGCTTTCCAGTGAGGAAAGTAGGTTCATACCAGCATGTTCCACCATATAACAAAATAGGTTCCAAATGGATACAGGACTTAGATATGACACCTGAAACATTAAAACAGAGGAGAATGGACGAATTTCCTTTCCACTTTTTAGGTCTCCTGTTAGAATAAGAATTGTAAGTAAGGGGCAGAGGTGATTACAGAACATTAAAATGGAAACTTTTATTACATAAAATTTTAAGGCTTTTGCATGAATTGTTAGTTCCTCTAAAATAAGAAGAGAAAGTATCAATTGGGGAAAATCTTGTGTTAAGTCTCTATGAAAGGGTTTATAGAAGATATAAAGGGAATAGATGCAAATATATAACAGCAAGAGCAATTTTAGTTAATAACTGGGAAAAAAGCTTTTGAACAAAAGTCTAAGAAGCAGAAATGCAAATAATCACCAACCATATATAATAATAGAAATTTCAATTCATAAAACCCTGAGACTTCACCTCATACTCATCAAATTGGCAAAGATGACTAAAGATGGGAGTAATCAGCATTAGAGAGTCTACTGGAAGATGTGCTCCTAGCAAAGCTGGGGATTGGTCCTCTTTTCTACAACAACTTAGAATGACACTGGAAAAGTGATTCATAACATTAATTCAGTGAGCCTACAGGTGAGTATGTACATCAGGCAGGTGAGCGGTAGAAATAGTGCGCACAATGTTTATAGCAGCTCAGTTTGTGATAGCAAAAATTGCTGGCAACAAAGTAGGAGCTCATTTCCTGGGGAATGGCTGAGTAAATGATGGCCTGTGAAGGTAATAGAATGGCGTTGCATCATAAGAAAGGACAAATATGAAGAATTCAGGAAAAAAAACAAACATGGTCAAACTTGAAGGTGTTAATACAGTACCAATTAAGCAGAACAGGGAGAACAATAATCAGACAAACAATATAAAAATGTAAGTGAAAACAAGAGAGCAAATGAATTCAGATTAATTGATAGGATGAAATACTCTTCCCTCTTCTCAAAAAAGAAGTGGGGGACTATGGGAGCAGAATGCTAGAAACACTATCCTTTTTATCTTATCTAAGAAAAACTAATTTAGCTTTCTAACTGCTTTTCTTTGTTCCCAAGGAGAGTTCAATGTGGTGGTGATGGTGGTTGGGAGGAGTTTGTCATTTATTCTTAAGAAATTTACTATTATTAAAAATGAACATGACCCAAGGAACAAAAGATGCCATTAAAACTTTTTCAAAAGGTAGGGGCAAACACTTTACTATAGTATGCAAATGTACGGATCATAGATTTTCATTTGGGAGGGACCTGAGAGGTCATTGAATCCAACTACCACCATCCCTTCATTTTACAGATGAAGAAACTGAGGCAGATAGAGTTTCAGTGACTTGGCCAAGGTTGCACAGCTAGTAGATGTCTGAGGCAGGACTTGAATCTAGATCTTCCTGACTCCAAACCCTGTGATCTATCCACTATATCATGCTGCCTCTTAATTCTTGTTATAATTGGCTCTGAATAACTCAAAAAGGACATCATTTTGGGTCCTCAGCCAATAGGAAAAAAAACATTATTTTGCAGTCTGAAGTAGTTAGCTCTGTCACTTACCTATCACCTGGGTAATCTTAGCCAAGTCACTTCCTTAACCTGAGTCTACAGATCCTGAAATATAAAATGAAGGGCCTGGAATCTATGACCTTAAAAGCTCCTGAAATTGTATATTTTGCCCTAATAGAAATCTACCATCTGGCCCAGATGTTCCTGGAACCAAGCTCTATCTTATTCAGAACCAGATTTACCAGTTTTCTTTTCAGGGCAACCCCAGGGATGCTGCTGCTGCTGCTGCTGCTGCTTCAAGGACAGCCCTGATCCCATACCACGAGGAAATGCTGCGATTTCCTTTCTTTGCTGGATGTGGGCCAAGGGCTGGCTGCACTGTCAATCTGTGGTGCATAAACCATACCCTATGGCCACATCTGGGCCCAGGAGGAAGCAACACTGTCAGCCTCAGCAGCTGCTTCAAGGCTTAATGCTGGCACTGGAAAAAGCAGCCCGAGCACACTGGTCCATCTCCCTGAATCCAGTATGGACAGTGGCTAACCATTTGAGACAGACAGACACAAAGAGATATGGAGAGAGAGAAACAGTCACCAAAACAGGGAGACACAGAGAAAGACAGAGAAAGAGACACAGAGGCTGAAAGAGGCAAAGACAGAGAAACAGACTTGGAGGCAGAGTCAGACAGACAGACTGACAAAGGCAGAGACAAACGGACACAGATACATAGACAGAAAGAGATAAAGAAACACAGAGAGAGAAATATGGAGACAAACATATAAAGAACACAGAGAACTAGAGTCAAAAAGAGCAAGTGGCAGAGAAACACAGAGCCAGAAAAAGAGAAATAATTACAGACAGAGACACAGAGAAACAAAAATATGTACTGTATAGACAGAGACAGAGAGAAACAGAGACACAAAGAACTAGAGAGACAACAAGATAGAGAAATAGACAGAATCAGATACACAGAGACATACAGAATGAGATAAACAGACACAGAGACAGAGAGAAACTGAGGCAAAGACAGACAGACAGAAAGATAATGAGATAGAAAAGAGACAGACCTGAAAGCCTGGAGAGCCCTGATATAAACTTGTTTCATTCAGAGCTCTAAGTCTGATCAGCCCTGAGGCTGATTACTTAAAATCCAATATAGACAAAAATCTGTAAATAAAAAAACCCAGAATGCTAAAGGCACAAAAGTATATGTAAGGGAAAGTGTAATGGACTCAGTCCAAAGTCCTGTGTCTCTAGTCCCTCCTCTGTCACTAACTGTGTGACCTTGGACCAGTCAATCATCCCTCCTCTCTGCAATTCCCTTTGGAAGTTAGGCTAGTGGTCTTTCTTACTGGCTCTGAGAATTTACTAATTACTGAGAATTTAGATCTGCAAAGGACTGGTGAGGGTGGGGAGCACAGGGCAAGAAGAGGGATACAAAGATGCAGGAGACACAGTTCTGCCTTCCAAGAGTTTCTAATCTTTCTAAAGTTCTATTATTGAACATCTCCTTTTAGAATGCTGCAAAACCGTCAGGCTTAAAGAAATTTAGCTCCAATATGCACCCACAGGACTACATCCACATCCTTCTAGTTGGGGCAGTGAGCTCAGTTATTGAAAACTGTTTATTATTCATAATTCAGTTTATAAAAATTGCATTTCTTCTCATTCCTCTTTAAAATGTAAATTCCTCAAGGAAGGAGGATTTGTGTATCCCAGTTGTCTGTAGACATTAGAGTAATTCATATTTATATAGTATTTTAAGGCATATAAAGTGTTGTTTTCACAATGACTCTGTGAGGCACTTGGAACAAGTGTTATCCCTACTTTACAGAATAGGAAACTGAGGCTCTAAGGTCACATAAGTAGTACAAGACAGGGCAGAAATCCCACTGGGTCCTGGAATTGATATTTGGAAGAGATTTTAGCAGCATCTTGTCCAACCCATCTCAGGAAGGGAATCCATACTACAATATGCACAAAGTAGGATCATCCAGGCTCTGCTTGAAGCCCTCCAAGGAGGGGGAGCCCACTCAACCCTCAGGCAGTCCATTTCACTGTGGGGAAGGATGTTCTTCCTGATATTAAACCTAAATTTGCTTTCTTGCAACTTCCACTTGCTGCTTCCAGTTCTGACATCTGGGTCCAGCAGAACATTTTTCATATCTTTTCCATGTGACAATCTTCTGAATACATGAACCAAATAATTGAATTGAAATATTATTACGTCTCTAAATCTTCTCTAGCCTAAATTTCTCCAGTTCTCTGAGCTGATGCCCAATCCTTTCTCTAGTCTTGTTATCTATTCTGACCTCAGTATAGGACCAACAATTTAGTGTATTCTGGGTGTGACAATTAGGCACTTCCCCTTTCAAGGGGAAGGCAAGCTTCCTTCACTCAGATCTGTCAAAGACCAGGGGCACCAGTCGTCCAATGTATCCAGGATCTCATCAAGGCAGGTTGCCATCCATCCATATCTGCCCATCCAAGATGACTCTCATTCATGTCCTCCCTTAAATCTGCCACAAGGAACCCCCTCACTACACTATTAGAATTGGAAGAGATGTCTAGGTAATCATTGTGTTACCATTGGATCTTGGTAACATCCTTGGTGTTGTCCTTTCTTGGTTCTCTTACACTATTCGATGATGATGATGATGATGATGATGATGATGATGATGATAACTAGCATTTAAAATTTATAAGGCTATTTCTGTATGGCCTCTTATTTGATCCTCCCCCAAATCCTTTGAGATATGTGCTGTTATGGCCATTTGATAGGTTAGGAGACTGAGGCTGGAGAAGTGACTTACACAGAGGTCACTCACAAAATAAGTTAGTGTCAAAAGAAAGATTTGAATTCAGATTTTGTTTATTCTAACTTCAGCTCATTATGTACTATACCACCCAGACATCATGGCATCTTGTTTCTGATTCTTCTTGGTGGAGGTCATCCCAAGTACTCAAAGGCTATGATGACCTCAGTTGGCTGGTCCTTCTATACTTCTAGCTAAGCTAACAGAAGCTTGGCCTGGCATAGAGGTGTTACAGTTAGAATCAAGAAAAGAAATGATTATGCCAGCAAGATTGCAGATCCTTGGAATATTAAAGTGATTCAAGATTTTGGCTCCAACATACCTACCTTGCCAGTCCTACCCCACATTGCTTCTCTATTACCAAGCCAATGAAGCTACCAGAAGCTCCTCAGACAGACCATGCTATCTCCTGCCTCTGGGAACATGTACAGGCTATCTCCTAGGCTGAGAGTATATCCTCTTCTGAATGTTACCTTTAAAAATGCGTATTATCCTTCAAGAATCAGCTCGAGTGCCACTTATCTGGTGACTCAATAGCAACATCTAAACAAAGTGCCAGGCATTGTGGGAGGCACTCGGGATCCAAAGGTTCCCCTCTGGTACACCCTCTGGTATCCTTCCAACTAACACTGGCACTAGAAGAGTAGGTTCCCAGAGGAGTGATTGCTTCCACGCTTATGGTTCTATGGAGTCATTCTTTAAGTAGCTCATGAGCTACCAGTGTATTTCCCATTAACAATCAACCAAAAATTCAATTATCAGCAAAGGTATTTACCTAAATAATAGCAAAAACTATACAGCAAAAACATTTCTCTCCACAATCTGGAAAATATTTTCCTACAATGACAGAGTTCGTGATGGGTGATGGGGTTGGAGAATGATTGAAAAGTTAACATAAGATTGTAGTAAGCCAAAGCAACTCACAACTCTGGAACCCAATGTCCTTTTTCCTGAGAGTCCTCATAAAGTTTTCTTTGGGGAATGTCATTGGAAATAGGAAGACTGCTATTCTGATCATCTGGCAAGGCTTTTTCAGGTCAAGGCATCTCACTTAGACAGATCCATATGAGGGCAGGGACTGGTTTATTTTTCTCTTTGTAATTACTGTCCCTACTCTTGTGCCTGGTACTTACTCAATGCTTAAGAAATGCTTGTTGATTGAACATTTCCAGTTCACCTCTTTTGATATGTGTGTTCTGCTTTCTTTGAATCTCCCATTTTCTTTCATCACTCTCTATCCTGTTGTATATTTAACTCTGTATTGCTGTATCCTGTTTCTCCCCGTTAAGTGAAATGGTGAAGGTGATGCCATTTTCATTTTTATCTTGGTATCTTGTATTTTCTGTACCTCACATAGTAGGCATCCAGTAAATATTTGCTGAATTTGATGGCAGGCAGAGTTGGATGGAAGGTCACAATGGGCCACAATGATGCACTACAGTGAAATGTAATAGGAATAAATGTAAACTTTTATGATGGTTTAAAAAATCAACCATATAGCATAAGTTTAGGGAAATGTGATTTATGTGGAAAAAAGACCTAGGAGTTCTAGAAGAGTTGCATAATCTCCAAGGCAAGCTCAGTAGGGAGGGTAATTGTTTTAATTAGCTATCAAAAATAAATGTGAGTACTTTCTCCATTGGATCAGATGACAACTCACTGACAGCTTCTCATTCTGTGCAATCTTTGTCCATTGTCTCCCACAAAGGGTTCACCAAATGCCTGATGGATAGAAACCCTCTTCCAAGTCTCCTTCCAATTCATGATGGTCAGTGCATCACCCAGCTTGTCCATCCCATTCATTTTTTTATTTAAAAAAAGTATTTTCTTAATTACATGTAATAACATGTTTTCTGGAATTATAGGATGCAAATTGTCTCCTTCCTTCTCTTCCCCCTCCCATGGTAAACAACTTGATCTGGGTTATATATGTCTTATCATGCAAGAAACACTTCCATATTAGTCATTGTTGTAAGAGAATACTTACATAAAACCAAAACCCCCAAATAAAAACACATTAAACTAATGTACAAAATAACATGCTTTGATCTGCATTCCAACTCCAACAGTTTTTTCTCTGGAAGTGGATAACATTCTTTGTCTGAAGTCCTTCAGAATTGTCCTGGATTGTTGTTTTGCTGAGAATAGCTAAGTCTTTCACAGTCTGCTGTGGTCAGGGTCCTGCCTCACTCATGACTCCAGGGTTTCCTACTGGTGGCGAATGATCAGTCAAAATAAGTAACAAATGGAAGTCAGCTTAATCATTATGGCCATGGGACTGCTTTGCATCTAACAGCTGCTCCGCCATTCCCAGGCTTGATTTTTATTTTTATACCCATTTTCTTGGCACTCAAATACATTACCTAACACACATGTTCAAAGAGAGATAATTGGAAAAGTGATACATTGACTTTTAACAAATCACTTGATTAACATTCTATATTCTTATATTGTGATTATAGACAGCATACAAGATAAATGATTCCATCACAGGTGGCTTAATTTTCTCACTACCCTGTGAGAAGTTTTGAGCTTACAAACAATCAAGGAAAATTACTTATTGCTTTTAATAAAATGGAATAATTAATCAGCAGTTCTTAAAAGATAATTCAACAATCATATCATTGAGGCTGAGGGGTACTGGGTACTGAGGGGTAAATTCAAATTTAGAATAATCATTTCTCAGGGTTCTTAGTAGGGAGTTCCTGAGTTACTGATTTGTGTAATTGAGTCACTGAGGCATATTGAAGCTTGATGTACTTGTACTTATTGTATGATTTGTGTGCTGGCTTCATGAGAATAGGTTTCTGTGAGTGGGAAAGTTTTGGGCTTGGCCTGTAGCTGCGGTTTTGCTGGGGATTAGGTACCTAAGTAAAAGTTAACCTGTGATAGTCTTTTTGGGATTGGGTTTAAGAGTCTGATCTTTAGGTGATCTTTGGGGGAATTAGGGTACAGGTGTTTTGCTCTTGCATTATTTCTTTTGTGACCAGGGGGAATAATAATCATGTCAATTCATAGGTAAAGGGCATTGATGAAAGAGGTCATGTAAAAGGGGAACTGGGTGGGCGATCACATCTCACCAAGGACCGCTCTGTGGTCTTCCCATCTACCACGCATGACTCTGTCAAGGAGTCGTGGCCTGATGGCTCCCAGCAACAGTTGATCATCATATAATATTTCTGTTATGGTGTATGATATTCTCCTGTCATGATGTACAATGCTCTTCCATTCATGTCACTCTGCATCAGTTCATGTAGGTCTTTCCAGGTTTTTCTCAGATAATTCTGCTCATCTTTTCTTATAATACAATAATATTCCATCACAATCATATACCATAATTTATTCAGCCGTTCATCAATAGACAAATATCCCCTCAGTTGCCCATTCTTTGCCCCCATGAAAAGAGCTGCTATAAATATTTTTGTAGGAATAGGGTCTTTACCCATCCCATTTATTCTTGCCACATGACCAACCCACCTCCTCTTCCAACCACACATTTCCTGAAAGATTTCCCTTATGCAGCAACTCATGTGCAAGTTATCATTAAAAGTGGACTGCATCCTATTAGTGCCCACCACATGTCTCTCCATTGCCCTTGAGGTCACCCTTAACTTTGATGCTTCAAAGACTTTGATGTTCTCAGATTCACCACCAAAGAGCATCACCAATCTCCAGTGCCATCTCAGGCTGCATGAATAAAAGTAGAGTGTGGAGAACAATAATCTATCTGGCTCAGATCACACTTGGAGCATTGTGTTCAGTTCTGGGTATCATATTTCAGAAAGACCATTGACAAGTTAGAGCAGGTCCAAAGGGAAGTAACCCAATTAATTGGTTTGACACAACTAGAAACAATGCAAAGTGAGGCTCAGATGAAGGAACCAGGAAAGAGAAGACTTGAGGAGGGTGGGACATGGTAACTGTTTTCAAGTAGTTGCATGAAGATGAATTAAATCAGTTATTTCTGAATCTAAGAAAGAAGAACTAGAAGAATTTCAGAGAGGGAGAATTTAACTTCATATAAAGAAGATTTTTTCACAATGAAAGTTTTTTTTTTTTTAATGAAAGCTCAGGAGGAAGGAAGCTCCCTGTCAGTGGATGTCTTCAAGCAGTGACTCAATGACCACCTGTTCTTGACATTGGAAAGGATATTATCTTTCGAGGAAGAGATAGAGTGAATGACCCTTACAACTCAGATTCTGAGATTATAGGATACTAAGTTGCCCAGATCCCTTTTAGTGCCATCTCCCATCTGAGCCACCCTCCCTTGGCTGATGCCCTATTCTGACATTACTTAATCAAAGTTCTTGCTACAGACCCCATCTGCTCTCTCTTGTGGCCATGTTATATACCTTGTTACCCTTCTTTGGTGAAAGGGAAGGGAACAAGAATTTATTATGCACCTATACTGTGCTAAGCTCTTTCCAAATATTATCTGATTTGATCTTCAAAGCAGCCCTGGGATGTTAGGTTGCTATTATTATCCCCAGTTTATAGTAACAGATATTGAGCCAGACAGAGATGAAGTACACAGAGTCATGCAGCTAATAAATGTCTGAGGATAGATTTTAATTCAGGTCTTCCTGACTCGAGGTCCAGTGCTCTAACCACACTGCCCCCAAATAGGGTCTGGGCATCATTATTGAAGACATTCTCCCTTCCTCCATGGAAAATTCCTTCACCAGTTCTTCATTTCTTCAGATCCAGGCTCTCTGTGCCTTTAAAGCTGACAATAATCACTAGAGATTTTCAAGTGAAAGCTAGAAGGTGTTGGAAGATAATCTGATTAACTAATTCATATTAGTATACCAAAGGGAGAGATTGATTTCCTCTCCTTTTTTCTCCTCAATGCCTTCTTGAGACAATGCCCTCCCCTTTCCTAGGCACCAGAAAAATATCCTAATGGTGAGAATTTAAGGCTATGTAGAAAAGAGTAAGTTGGGAGAAAACTTGGGATGAAAGAATCTCTGAAATCACACTACATTACAGAATCACAGAGTTTCAGAGGGAACTTGGTGGATATTTAGTCCAACTCATAGAACACCTTTAATTGGCGGCCATCCAAGCCTTTAATAGATGGGATCTACTTGAAGGCCTCAATTAAGCTCTAATTGCCAAGAAATTTTTCCTGACATCAGACCTAACTTGGCCTCTTTGCAGCTTCTATCCATTTTTCCTACTTGGGCCATCTGGGGCCACGCCAGCTGATCCTGGTGGCCTAGCCTACTTGAAAGACGCTGGATGTAGAGTGACAGGACTAACCTTGGTATCCTGCCTCTTCTACTTCTTCCTAGTTGGACAAAGTCTCCCTTGCTCTCTAGCCTCAATGTCCTCCTGTGTAATAGTAACCATTGTTTTAGAGGACCACAGAGGTCCCTTCCACCTCTAAATCTCTCTTTTTCTCTCTCTCACTTGATCCTCTGAAAGGAAGAGGTGTTGGGATGCAAGAGAAGCAGCTGTTTGGGCAATCGAGCCTTTTCTTTGTTCTGAATGCTATTTAAACATTGGCAGGGGGCCTCATTAAAGATGAATCGTTGAATTAGCAAGTAGTGGTGTCGCTAGAAGAGAGAGCATGTGCTCCTGTGGAGAAAACAGATTTGCACAAAGGAAAAAGAGGTTGGGAAGTGGGGGTGTGGAGGCTGATGGGGTGGGGATGGAGGGGAGAAAATATCCCAACATGTCCCTGGATCCAGTGCATTCTGGAGCCGGCAATGGCTCGTCCCAATGGGTCACACCACCTGGAACAGCTTGGCTTCCAGGGGATTGGGATGTTGTGTATTGCCTCCTTGGCTGTGGGTGAAATGTGGCCAAGGAGACCTCTCACCACTCCACCCCTCCAGAGTCATTTTGGTTATTAATCATCATTAGTCGGGCAATCTTCAGGCTTGGCAGGCAACAACCTGCTTGAACTATGGAACAAATGTGCCAAAGGACAGCTCATTCTTAGACACAGAAAGAAATAGGCCAGACTGGCTCCCTGCACTCTCAGTGGACACCATCACCCTCTCTGCCCCTCAAAACCACTCAGAGTCATGAGATTCCAGCAGTTTTATTTCTGTGAAACCATACCACAGCGAAGAAGCCGTTTTCTCACACCTGTTACTATTTTATTGTTATAATTAATGGGTTTTAATAGGGGATTGGGCCAAAGTCAGGAGGACTGACTTCTGCTTCCAGCTTTGCTCCCCACTATCTATGTGACCTTCAGTAAGTCATTCAAGTCCTCTGCTATTCGGTTTCCTCATCTGTTAAAAGAAGGAGAATAGAATATAGCATTACTTTAATAGCTCATGTTCTAAGGTCCCTCCCAGAGATTTCCGACATTCTGTATAGAGGCATCAAACACTCAGTCCCTGACCATACAGCTACACACACACACACACACACACACACACACACACACACACACACACCTCAGTGCTGCCTGAACTAGATTATAATGGAATTGGGAATTATTTAACAAAATTAATAAAAAGACAATACATCACAGAGATTGTTTCCTCTTCAGTAAACTGAGGTGAGGGCTGGAGGGGGGGCAGTGAACTAGATGCTCTCTGAGGTACCTCCCAGAGGACCTAGCAGAGCATCTTCTTTGTTGTCAGCACTGAACACATATGTCTCTGTTGAACTGGACTGAAGTTCAAAATAACAAAGAATCTAAATAAAGATTAAAGAGAAGGAATCAGAAGCAAGCAGGATCAGGGATGAGGAAGTAAGGAAATGTAAGCTCATTGAGGGAAAGGACTATTTTGGTTTTGCCTTCATATTCTCAGTGGTCTAGAAAAGTACCTTGCACTTCTTCCTTTGGTCTGAACCTGTGGGCTTTGCTCTGCCATCCCTTCAAGCTGTTGTCCAGTATCTCTCTTCCCTTTCATAGCCAAACTCCTAAGGATAATCTACTCTTACTGCCTTCACTTCTTCACCTTGTAATCACTTCTCATTCCCTCTCAATCTGAATTCCCACATGTTCCACCATCATCAACAATGGCTTAATTGCTAACTCCAATGACCTTTTCTTAGTCCTCATTCTACCTGGCCTCTCTCTAGTTTTTGACACCCTTTCCTTCTTCAAGACATTTTCTCTTGGTTCACTTCCCATTAAATTCAGTCTTCTTTTCAGAATTATCATCTAATTCCTATTCAGTAAGCATGATTATCCCTCCAAGCACCACCACCCCTCTCTCTCCTCTCCAGATCCCAGGGGTTCAATCATTATACTAGGATTTGTGAGACAAATCCAGGGACTTTTGGAAATGGAAAAGCCTGGAGAGACTAAAAAGATTCCATCAGCAACAGGAGGGATAGGCTGAGAAGGTTTGGAACCTGGGGAAAGGAAACAACCTAGAAGGAGTCACTTGGTCTGCTCTTTTGACTTGAGACCTCCTGAGGAGAAGCTCAATATCTGACTGGATCCCAAGCTAAGAAATCTTTCCTTTCCTGAACCTGATCACAATCCTCCCAAGCCAGTGAGTGGACAGGGAATTAGAGAAAAGAGGAGTCCATAAGAAGACTTATCCCAGTCTCCTGAACTTGGGGACATCTGCTGTGTGGGTCAAAAGCCAGGGTTCCACACTCTGAACCTCTCAAGGACTCAGGCCACCAAACCTGGGTTACCTAACTTGGGGTGGGGGAGAGTTTAGATAGGTAGGGATCTCCTTTTCTCTCTTCCCTCCTGACCCCATTCTATCAGCCATTCAACCTTATCCTTCATCCCTGTTATTTAGAATAAACTTGTTAACAAACTTAACTGACTCAAGACTGAGAGAAGGGCAGTTACAACTGATTAAAGAAGCTTGCTATTTAGGAGCCAATTAAGGCAGGCTTAGTGAGGAGCCATAACTAAAGAGGATTGGAAGGGGGAAACAACAGACTTACTCTCCTTCTACCTCTTGGTCCAAAACCAACATCAACTCCTCTTCCCTTTGTTCTGGCCTTGAGGGAGGGAAGACTCCATTCTCTCCCTCTCCTCTCTCCCCACATAAAAAAAAAACAAAACCTTTATTACAGATCCAAATCTATATATCCTCCCTCCACCTGACCTAGTAATGTATGACCAAATCTCTGTTTCCATATCTCCATCTGGGTGTCTCATTGACATCTCAAACTCGTGATGTTCACAAGGGACACTGTTATATTTCATCCCCAAAAATTCCTTTTCTAGAACTCAACTTTTTCTTTTTTCATCTATCTTTTCATCTATCTTTCTAGTCACTCAGGTTTACAACCTCTGAAGCTTTATGAAAGGATGTAGCTGAGAATCAGAGTCTATCCTGGATGTGATAGGAACCCCACCACCCATATCTAACAAGCTGCTAAGTCTTGTTGATTCTACCCCCACAATATCTCTCAATGTTTGTCCCCTTTTCTAAACCCATCAAGCAACAGTTCTAATATGGGTCTTCATCAATAGCTTCCTAATTTTTCTATCCATCTCTCTTCTTTTTAATCCATTCACACACACACACACACACACACACACTCACACACACACACACACACACACAACAAGTTACTATTTCCAAAATGTAAGTTTGACTGTATCACTTTCTCAAAAATATTCCCTTTCTCCTTATTGCTCTTAGGCGAAACACAAAACTGCTCAGGTCTGGTCTATAAAACCTTTAGCTATCTCAGAACTGTGTCACTCAACTTTCTATCCGTATTTTATCATAGTCTCCTTCATTTGTTCTCTGTACCAAACTGACTTTGCAACTGTTCCCCTTAATAAGGAAGTGTATCAGTTAAGTTTGATCAAATTGAGAAATTCCCATATTACCTGATGGGGAAATAGAGCATGGGCTACTACTATTAGTTCCTGTCCAAACTCAATAGTACCCCCAATGAAACTAATGATAACACAAGGCAAGCCATTGTTTGGAGGCAACTGATGAGACATAGGGAACTCCTGAATATTGATGGCCTGGATATGACCATTCTTCTTGGTCTACAAAAAGCAAACCGATGACACTATTTGGAAGACTCTTGAGGATTCGTACCTTCATTCTTTCCATTATTTCTTTCAGAAGGAAACAAAGAGGTTGAAGGGAATCCTTCCTCTACTTCACACCAAAGGACAATAATGGTCATTTGTAGCAGAAGCACACAGCAGGAGGAAACATGTGCTGACATGAAGTCCAAGAGTGGTATTCAAAGATACTTTCTGAGTTCCAGCCTCCCATGCAGGTCAGAAGGGAGTTTTAATTCCTCAAGGAGTCTTACCTTAAAATTAGACCGCTAAGAGAAAGGAGAAATTCTCTTGCCAGGGCCATGGTTGATAATTGCCTTACTGGTAATCCCAAGTTCAAGAGTTCTTGAATTTGCAAGGTCAGATACTGGACCTTCTAGGGAGATTTTCCAATGTAGCTATTTTCCTTGGAGAAAGAACAGAACAGTCAACATGGTGTTGACTAGAATGCTGCCTAGCATTCTACTTGGAGAGCAAAACCAATGAGTTACCCAGAGGGAGCAGGCCTAATGAGAAAGGGTTTGCCAGTTCAGCAAACTCCAAAGCATGTGTACCTTCCAGGAGATGTGAAATCACAGGCTGGCAGCACACTTCTTGGGGAGACTGTGTAGAAGTCTGTGGAAATAGAGACCTTCTGGAACGATGAGAGGATTGCATTGACAGCAGCTTGAAGTTTAGTACCCTTCTGTTCAAGAACTGATTTAGTTATTATGTGTTTCTCAATTTGTCCATCGGCATTAGTAAATCTTTCATGTCTGAAACATGTTATGTTGGAAAAAAACATAAAGGTTATCCCATGATTATTAATTATATTGTGTATAGGAAAAATTTGGGACATGTTAACCCATATATGGAACTCCATAGGTATGAGCTATACCTCTAGGCTGTCCTGGATTAAGCCAGGTAGGGGGATGAGCCAAAGGAAGAGAAATCAACCCTTTAGGTTTAGGGATAAATCCTCAGGATTGGACACAGTCTATATGCAATCTTGGTTTGGAATATAGAATTTAGATGGTACTTGTGACACAGGGATCCCTATGAGTTTTTTAGGAATCCTGGATTTCTTTATTATCTCCTCTGCCTGTGTAGAACCCTCTCAGGGCTAACTACCCCAGATTCCATAAATAATAGCAAGCTGGCTGTGTGACCCTGAGCAAGTCACTTGACCCCCATTGCCTAGCCCTTACCGCTGCTCTTCTGCCTTGGAGCCAATACACAGTATTGACTCCAAGATGGAAGATAAGAGTTAAAAAAAAAATAAGAGCAAGCTGGGTCTCCAGAGGATGGTTGACCACTGCTTCCTTCAGAACTAGGGTTAACCCTAAAGGGTTGAGGAGCAACAGCTCATAAGCCCCCATCTAGCATGCTCTCTGCTTTCAATTAAGTAGTCAATGTCTCTCCAATATAAATGAACAACTTAGTATCAATAGACTTTCAGAACAAGATATTTACTGAGAAGATATAGCAAGGATTGAATTACAACATATTCCTGAAAAGGCTTGGACACATTCTCCAACTTTATCCAGAGTCCATGGGGAAATGGACTCAATCTCAAGAGAGCACAAATGAGCAACACAGCTCCTGGTTGGCTGGATGTCCTTTCCTATCTCCATGGAGTGAGTTCTCATGAGGTTCCCTTGTGATGTGTAACTCTCTGGGGTCATGTGAAGTCCTGAAGTTGCCTTTCCTTGGTGTAGCTAGTTTATCCTTGTGCCCCAGTTTTCCCTGGGATACTGCCACCATCACCAATAAATTTCAAAGGTTCTGATCCTTCAAAAGGCAAGAGACTTTCCCCTGGTCAAGAGGGGAGAGAAGAAGAGACAAAGAGAAAGACTCTATCTCTTATCCTCAAGTGATTCCCTCTCTGGGGCTTGACTAGCAGTATTCCCCCACTAAGCTAGCCTGCTTTTAGAACACTGGATTCCAAATTATTTTATCCAAGCCCCATAGGACATGGCTGATTCTTTTCAACCAACCATATGACATTCCCTGTGTGGCATCATCTCATTTCATCTAGTTGCTCAAAGCATTTCACTCCTTCCAAGTTGATTAAAGATTTTTAAAAATGGCTTATATCTTTAATTGATTAATTAATTGATTTAATAGGAGTGTCTAGCAATTGTATACATGTGTTTTATATCAAGGCAGCTAGGTAGCATACAGGATAGAGTACTGGACTTGGAGTGAGAAGGATTTGAGTTCAGACCCTGCCTCAGACCCTTATTAGTGACTTTAACTACCTCAGCCTCAGTTTCTTCATTTGTGAAATATGATTAACAATAACATCTATCTCCTAGGGCTTTGGTGATCAAAGGAAATAAGATTTGCAAACCTGAGAGCCCTAAATTAATACTAGCTATTGTACTCCCTTTATTGATTAATCCAGTACTTCAATCATTGTGTCATGGGTCCCTTTGGCACTCAGCTGAAGCCTATGGATCCTTTCTCAGAAGAATATACTTTGATGCATAAAATAAAATACATGAGATACAAAGACAACCAATTATTTTAAAACAAATATGTCGTTTTATCCACTTCAAGGTCCCAGATGCCCTGACGTCTCTTCATGGACTCTTCATGGATCCCAGGCTAAGACCTGATGGATGGAAAATCTTGTTAGTTACATTAACTGGGGTTGGGGGATTTATGGGGGATTAAGTCAAGAAACCTATGCCTTCTGTGTTTGATTGGGAGACATATTATCCTCAATCTGGCCCCTAATAAAATCCCTTCAAGGGTCAACTCAGGTGTCACCTCTTTCAGGAAGTCTTTCCTTAAGCCTCTAGTCGTCAGTACCCTTCTCCTGAAATTACTTAATATATATTTAACTGTAGTATCCCTCTGGTAGAATGTAAGTTTCTAGAGGACAAGTTCATTTCTTTCTTTTTTTTTCTTTTCAAATTTATTTCCCTGTGCATATGACACATGAAAATATGTTTAACAAATATTATTATGGGCATTGTAGATGGTGCAGTGGATCTAGTACTAGACCTGGAGTCAGGAAGACTTGAGTTCAAATCTAACCTCAGATAGTAGCATCTGTGTGACCTTTAGCAAATCACTTCACCTTGTTTGCCTCAGTTTCTTCATCTGTAAAATGAGCTGGAGAAAGAAATGACAAGCCACTCCAGTATCTTTGCCAAGAAAACTACAAATAGGGTCAGGGAGAGTCAAATGACTAAAAAAACAATATTGTTGAACTGAATCATATTAAATAGAAGTCCTATAAAAGGGTAAGATGAAAAAACACAGAAATAAAGGGAGAATGGAACAGAATGAAGCATTTAAGTGCTTCCTATATGCCAGGTGCTGTGCTAAGTGCCTTATAAACATCAGTTTTATCCTTTGGTCCTCACATTAGCCTGAGGCAGTAGGTACTATTACGATACCCATTTTATAGTTGAGAAAACAAAGCAGATAAAGGTTAAGTGACTCATTCAATATCACACAAGTAGTAAATGTCAGAGACCTGACTCAGGTCCTCCTAACTTCAGGCCCAGAGCCCTATCCACTGAGCCACCTATCTGCTCCCTAAAAAGGGATGGGTCAGTTATGTAGTGTGGATGAATGATAGCCAGTGGACAGCTTATATGTTCCAGTGATATTCAGACATGCAATGTGAAAAGAACTAGAGAAAAAGCCTCACTATCTTCAGGGTACCCTCTCTGAGGCAGTTAGATTGAAATCCTGAGTTCAAATCCAGTTTCATTTAATAGCTATATGAACCTTGGTAAGTCCTTAACCTCAGCCTCATTTTCCTTATTATTTAAAATGGGGATCATAATAGTACCTACCTCCCATGGTTGTTGCTAGGTTCAAATGAGACAATATTTATAAACAGTTTTGCAAACCTTAAAGCAATATTTTAATTCTAGCTATTATGAGGAGCAGGAGGAAGAGGAGGAGAAGAGGAGGAAGAGGATTATGATTATGGCAGATTTCCTAGAAAACAGACAAAAGTCATACAGGATAGGCAGGTTTGGCAAGGCTGTAATCTATCTATGCCACGAGAGGTAGCAACCAAACATCTATTAGAATTTGAAAGAATGTCACCAATTAGAATTTTCTGAATTCAAAGAAGAATCCATTCACAGGGGACTGGAAAAGAGGAAGAGGGAAAAGGCCCTACTATATGCCAGTCACTATACCAATAGAAATGAATGAATGATCATCACTACTAAGTGCTTACTACAGTCACTATGCTAAGTGCATTAGATACAAATAAATAAATGATAGTGATGTTTTTTTTTAATCCTTATCTTCCATCTGCAGAAGAGCAGTAAAGGCTAGGCAATGGGAGTTAAGTGATTTGCCCAGGATCACTCAGCTAGGAAGTATGTGAGGTCAGATTAGATTTCAGGACCTGCTGCCTAGATGCCTAACTTTCAATCCACAGAGCTACCTAGTTGCCCCCAAATAAGAAAGTTTTTTCTTTTTCTTAATAGCATAAGATTTTTTAGTTGCATTCATCAGTTTTTATTGATTTCTTCCTCCCTTTTTTTCCAAAATTGTTATTATTTCAAATGTTTACAAAACCAAACAATATGAGCATTTCCATGTACAAAGAAAAAAGAAGCTGGAAGACAAATGAAATCACAAAGCTCCTATATATGTTTAACTTACTTTCCTTCATATCTACACAATAAATCCTGTCCACAAGTGCCCCAGCCCCTCCCCAGCCTCCTTGCACGTCAGAGAATATCATCAGGGAAGCCATCATGTTTATATAAATTAAGTCTTTCATGTTGTACTTTTCTGTTCACTTTCTGGAGATAACATTCACTGTGTATTCTTCCAGCATTAGTTCTGTGGATGGATATAATGTTCTCCTGGTTCCACCCATTTCGCTGTTCATTACCTCATATAGTTCTTTCCACTTTCCACGGTTTTTTAAAATATCAGTCTGTTCATCGTTACTTACAGCCCAGTAGTAGTCCATCACGATCATATACCACAACTTGGTCAGCCATTCCTCGATTGATGGCCATCCCCTCCATTTCTAGTTCCACTACAAGGAGAGCTGCTATCGATATTTTGGAGCATAGAGGCTCTTTTCCTCTTTCCTTGATGTCCTTGGAAAACAGAGTAAAAGAGTATACACAGTTTTATAACTCTCTGGGTGTGATTCCAAATCGCTCTCCAAAATGGTTGCGTCAGTTCCTAAAATAACCTTTGTGCCCTCAAGGAGCATGATTTTACTAGGGACATACAGCCCTGGGGAGTGGAGGGGGGGAGTGGAAGGGAGGAGGATTAATCTGAAGGTACACACCTGAAGGCAGGGTTTTGAGATAGTCAGTGAAGGTGGAAGCTAACCAGATGGAATCCATGCCCTCAGGGGCTAGAGTTTAAGTTCTCTAGAGAAGAAAGGAAGAGCCTCAAGTGCTGGGAAACACAAGTACCCCAGGCACCGAGCCTTAGAAAAATGAAAATGAAGCACCCTCTCCCTTCAAAGGGTTTATATTCTATTCGTAGGGATTTAAATTTAAATTTCAAAAATATGCAAAAGAATAGAAGGGAAAGTTTTAGGAGCCACAGCATCCAGAAAGGCTTTCTGTAGGAAGTGAGCTTGGAAGGAAAGGATGGATTCTAGGTGACTGACACGTGGAAGGAACGCAGTCCAAGTACACCTGGAAGGAGCCAGGTCCAGGTAAGGGACCCAGCCAGTGCTAAGGTCTAGAGACACTAGATGGCAGATCATATGCAGGGAAAAGCAATTAGGTCAGTCTTTTTCTCTTTGTTTCTCTCTCTGAATTTAATATAAAGTTATTACTTTACAGACAATAATTAATGAAGGAGTTGCCTTAATCTGGGACCGGGGAGATCGCGATGTCAATTAAAAAAGCTTCCACGTTGGCCAAAAAAGGATTCCAGGGCATCCATCCATCGCCTGGCTGCTGCTAGTCATTCCTTTCTCGCAATCCTCTTCGTTTCAGAAATTGTCTCATAAACCCGGGTTGCACAACATCTCTAACCAGACAGCCCTTCCGTGAAGAAGGCTTTCTTTCATATCCCTCTATACCTCTGGCTTCCCTCTACGTTCTCAGGTTGGGTCATAAAAAAATGTACTGAAAAAAAAAATGTACTCGAAACTATTGATTTCTGGTGTGCTAAAGCCCCTGACATTCCGGCACGATGAAGATATTGCTCTGGGTCCTGTGTGCCTTCCTCCTACCTCTCCTCTGCTTAGGAGGGTCTCTAAGGATGGCATTAAAGATATTGTAGTTCCCACTCTCTGACTGTGGGATATCAGCGGGAGCCCTCCTGTGTAAAGAATAATTATCAGGACTGCTGTAACCCGTAGTAAGTGTGTAATTACATGCTTGGCTTTGTGGGCTCTAGGCTGTGCGATTTTAAATTATACAATAATGGCAGATTCTCTGCTTCCCTCCCTCCCTCCCTCCCTCCCTCCCTCCCTCCCTCCCTCTCTCTCTCTCTCTCTCTCTCTCTCTCTCTCTCTCTCTCTCTCTCTCTCTCTCTCTCTCTCTCTCTCTCTCTCTCTCTCTCTCTCCCTCCCTCTCCCTCTCTCTCCCTCTCTCCTTTTTTTTTTTAAAGGGAGGTGGGTAGTTTTGTTTTGTTTTGTTTTGTTTCTTGAGACAGAATCTCCCCACCATATTCTCCTCCCCACAGCCAGGCTCAGCAGTTTATTAGGGAAAGATCATCTCAGATTGCAACCAAAGAGAAAGTCTCATTAAAAATCAAAACCAGCTTGGTTTACACCAGCAGGCAGAATAACAACAACAATAACAGCAGTAATAGTAACTGACATTTAGATAACATTGCAGCAGGGGGTAGTATAGCATAGTAGATAGATGGGCTCAGAATCAGAAAGTCTTGGATTCAAATTCTATTTTCAGTGCCATAACTAGGACAGGCAACTAGGGCTTTTCCCCAAGGGGAGCAGGGTTTAGATGGAACAGACAGGACTCTAAGTCCTTCAGCAGTATTAGACCAACTTAACTTAGCTTCTGGTGGTAAATGAACAGACAGAGATAAGGATTGGCTTTGTCATTTCACTGGCATAGGGAACTCCAGGCTGAGGAAACTCTCTACCAAAGCAGGATGGCGCTTTTTCTGAAACCTAGAGAGATGCCTACTGCACGGATGGTTAAGGGATTTGCTCAATCACACAGCCAGGGACAGGGCTTGAAAACAGTTTTTTCCCTGTCTTCAAGCTTAGCTCTCAATCCACTACACCACACTGAATAAATAGTTAAAAGAGAAAGCTACCAGATGGCACCCTATTGGCAATATCCCAGATGACTCTTCCCCTGACCAATCCTAGCAGCAGCTTCCACAGCTGTGTTTGAAGGAACACTTTGTACCACTTGCCCTGAATGTATTTGTTTTGTTTTGTTTTTCCTAAATGCCTTGAGCACAAAAACTGTTAGTTACAGCTCTGCTTGAATCTGTCACTTACTAGCTTTGTGACCCTGGATAAGTCTCTTTCCCATTATGCATCCCAGATAACCTCCTAGAAGTCAGAGACTGGATGTGACCTTCAGTGGTGAAGGGAGTCTCCAGCCTAATGCAGTAGCTGCTCCTTAGAGAATTAGGCATCTAGAACCTTGAAATGCCTTAAGTATAAGATTCTCTTTGAGCTTCATAACATCCTTGGAAGAAAGATTCAGCTGAGACTATTCCCCCTATTTACAGATGAATACACTAAGATTCAGGCTGCACCATGGGATCCCAGATCAGTAAGTACCTGAAGAAGATTTTGAAACCTTTGGGTTTGTTCCTGATTCCAGGTGCATCACTCATTCTATCCATAGAGGAAAGGTGCAAATAAATGCATGCACACACACACATCAAAAAAGAGATTGCCAGCAGGGCTGGTTTTAGAATCAAAAGGACCTGGTTTCAAATCCTGCTTCTGATCCCTAGAATCTGGGTGACTTTAGACAAACTAATCAACTCTTCGTTCTGTTTCCTCAACTTTAAAATGAGGCTGTTAGGCTAGATGATTTCTAAGGTACCTTCCAACTCTCTATCCATGGTCCTAGTCTTTCTAAGATGCACTCTCTTCTCTCCCGTGGAGGAATTGGATTGGACTAAATTTCCTTTCAAATATGAATCTGTGGTCCCAAAGAATTTTGATTTCCATTTTCTCTTACTTGATCCTTACGATAATGATGATAGCTAATAACACATTTATAAAGTGCTTGCAAAATAATTTTAATAATATTACTATTTGTTATCTCATTTTATTCTTACAACTACCACAGGAGGTAGGTGTGATTACTATCCCTGTTTTACTGAACCAGGAAATGGAGACTTAGAAATGTCAAGTGACTTGCCAAAAGTCACATATCTAATAATTGTCTGAGGATTTGAACTCAGGTCTTCTTGTCTCCAGATCTAGTGCTCCATTTTCTGATCTATAGTGCATATAACTGATGCTCGAAGGAGAGACATGATTAGCTTATAGTCATATTCAAGCAGGGGTGGTAGTTTTAAATTCAACTTATTTTCAGGTAAATATTCTCTCCTTCCCACCTCTCCCCACATCCATCCTGTGATAGGATTCAAACCCAGATCTCACTTAACTTCCAGTTCTGCCCTTCCTGGTATATGTCACTGCTCCTGAATGACAGTGAGAGGGAGAAGCAACAGCCAGTGCTTACTGTCCAGAGTAAACTCACAGGGAAGAATGAGAGTTTACAGAATGCCCATTCCAGAACTGAATCCTTGGCAGAAATTCTTATCATTGAAAGGAGGTTCTGGGTGAGTTGTCTTGGCAGGAAGAAATCAGCTGTTGGCCTGAGGTCAGTAGAACCATGGTACACTCTGGGCAGTGCCAAATGGGGTGGGTCAGGCCAAAAAATCAGGTGTCAAAGGTGTGGCTGCCAATTTCCTGGTTATTGGACCAGTTAGGGATTGAAGGTGAAAGACAAGGGGTCTTCCAGTGCTTGGATCTCCCTCCCTCCCTCCCTCCTCTCTTCCATTTCTTCCAACCCCTGCTTTCCTTCAAGGCCCACTCATGTGCCACCTCCTTTGTGAAACATCCTCTGATTCTATCATTAGAGCTTTTCCCTTTTGTAAATAATTTTGGAACATGGAATATCAGAGCTGAAAGGGATAAAAGAAAATACTAGAATATCATCAAAGACAGAGGGGCTCTCAGAATACAGAACAATAAAGCTATGAAGAGCCCTTAGAACATAGAATGTCCGAGTTGGCAGAAACATCAGAACATGAAATGTTAGCTCTAGAAGAATCTGAAGAAATCAATAAGTTGTAATCCTTGCATTTCAGAAAGGGGTGACAATGTAGGAAACAAAGGGACGGAATGACTTGCCCCTGGCCACACTAGGTGCTAGTGACCGAAAGTTAGAGCAGGGACTTGAATCCAGGTCCTTTCACACTGACTCAAATCAGTACCAACCTTATTGTAGATTCTTCTTCATTCACTCTATTGTCCAAAGAGGTGTTCTATCTGTTATGCGTACAGAGCCCTCTGGGTCCTATCTCTGTGTCTGTCCAGGCTAGTCACCATGCCTGATATTTACCCAACCTTCACTTTTACACCTGAGAAATCCCATTTTTCTTTAAAACAACTTTGAAATCGACTATAACTTTGGTCTCTAGTCACTCCTCCCTAAGTAGTGCCTTCTCTCCTCCAGTTGATTTTTTATTTCTATTGTATATACTTATATGTATACATATTGTCTCTCCTGGTACAATACATAAACCCGAGGGCAGGTGATTTTGTTAACCCTTACCTTTTGTCTTAGAATTGATAATACATATCATCAGTTCTAAGACAGAAGAGAGATAAGGGCTAGGTTTTTGAGGTTAAGTGACTTACTTAGGGTCATCCAGCAAGGAAGTATCTGAGGACAGAGTCGAACCTGAATCCTCCCAACTCCAGGTCTGGCACTCTATCTACTGTACTACCTAGTTGTCCTAGCAGATATTTTTTAAATTTCACCTTTGCATACCTGGCACCTAGAAGAGTACCTTCAATGAAGTAGGTACTTAATAAATGCTCACCGATGGGGTTACTCCTTCCTTTTTTAGATGCCTCTTAACTATTCCTTTGACAAGATTTTTTTATTTTTGCCAAGAATCCAACTTGAGATCAATGGCTTAAACTATACAGTCTCTATTCACTTTCCTTTTGAAAACTACTTTTGTCTCTCCAACTCAATGACATCTATCCACCCCAGCCTTTCTAATATCACCAGCTATAGTCCAGCAACCATATCAGCCAGTTCTTTCATTACCAAGTGTATATAGTTCTTCAGATCTGAGGACTTGAATGTGTCAAAGGCAGCAAGATACTCTCTATCCTTTCTTATCTTGGGTATCAACCCCTTATTAATAATTTTCATTCTGACCTTTCCAGCCTAAAAGTCCTCCTTGGCAGAAGAAGAGATATAAAGTAAGAGTCCACGCAACTCTGTATTCTCTCCATCATTGGTTATAATTTTCCATCTACTCTGAACATCAGCCCAAGTCTTTGATCTCCTTTTTCTTTTTTATTCGAAAAATAAAAACCACTTTAAACAACTTCTCTCTGTTAGCCTGATTTTCCTTCACAATCTACTCATCCAGGCTTTGATGATCAATGACTCTTTTTTTATAGGGCCACATTATGCTTTTGTAATCACCTTCCATTGCCTGAATTTGAATATATATGTCTTTAAAAAAATCTAACTTAGTTGGTTATGAGTCCCCTGTGCATCCACATCCATCTCCCTGGTCAACTCCCCCTTTCTCCTCTTCATGAGAATTACTTGTCTTTGGTCCTTCCTTCTTCCCTCCCTCCCTTCCTTATTCCCTCCCTTCCTTCTTTTTTTAGTTACATGTAGAAAAATTTTTTTTTAATATATTTTATTTGATCATTTCCAAGCATTATTCGTTAAAGACATAGATCATTTTCTTTTCCTCCCCCCCCCCACCCCCCATAGCCGACGCGTAAGTCCACTGGGCATTAGATGTTTTCTTGATTTGAACCCATTGCTTTGTTGATAGTATTTGCATTAGAGTGTTCATTTAGAGTCTATCCTCTGTCATGTCCCCTCAACCTCTGTATTCAGGCAGTTGCTTTTTCTCGGTGTTTCCACTCCCATAGTTTATCCTTTGCTTATGAATGGTGTTTTTTCATGTAGAAAAATTTTTGACAATTGTTTTCTGACATTTTAGGATTCAGACTCTCTCCCTTCCTCTCTTCCCTGCCCCCCCCAAGGGGGTAAATAGTCTGATATAGTTTATACCAGTGCTTTCATGCATCATTTTGCCCATGTTGCAGCAGAAGACATATCACACCAATGATAAAAAAAAAAACTTATGAAGGAAATAAGTGGAAGATCCTGTTTGGTTCTTCAGAATTCTATTCAAAAGAGTTCCCATCCCTCCTGGGATGACTTCTCTTGTAGAATTTTGGTTCTTAGAATGCTACTCAACTTTTCCACAAACACTTTAAAGTTGAAGTTTCTTTAAGTATCAGCTCAAAAGTCTCTTTCACCCACACAAGGCATACTCTAATTCCAGGCCTTTGGTTGCTAGTACTCCTCACCCCCACCCAAAAGAAAAAAGATTACTCAGAATATATTTAGTATTTATTTATCAATGTATATGTTTTCTTCCTCTATCCCTATGTAAGTTACTAATGTGCAGAAATATTTATTTTTGTTTATATGCTGAGACCCTACTACAGTATCTGGTTCATAAAGGGTGACTAATACATACTTGTTAGTGGCCCAAACAAGGACATACAGATGATCAGAAAAAATTATTTTGCCCTAAAATGGAAAGTGTTTTACAGAAAAAAAATCAACGTGGTTAGGAAAATCTTCACATTGTTTCTTTAATAGTTTTCATCTCCAATATAGACAATGCCTCCAAAGTCTTAGTGTCATTTTAAACAATTATAGCTTCACTTTAAGGTTTGCAACATACTTTACAAATACTTTCTTATGTGAGCAACAACTCTGAGAAGTAGGTGCTATTTTGTCCCCATTTTAAAGTTGAGGAAACCGAGGCAGACAGATGCTAAGTGACTTGCCTCATCACTTAGTAGTAAGTGTCTGAGGCCAGTGCTCTCTTCACTGTGTCATCTAGCTGCCTAAACATTTGTATGTTCAAATGTTTGTGCTTGTCTATGTTTATAAAGTTCATAAAGAAAAAGAAATGTTTCCAGAAGAAAATAAAACATGGAATACATGAATTGCTTGGAAAATCTAGAATGCATGTTGGATTCTTCTTGGCTTACATCTTCTCTTCTCTATTCCCTGAAAGATAGTGGTCACTTGCATTGAAGATGCTCTACACTTCCTCCTTTGTAGTAGAAATCAGATCCACTAAAAGTACTTTGATTCTCTGGAAGGCTCATGATTTTGTTCTTTCGGTTGGTCCCTCCATTGGTGCCCTTCATAATCCTTCCCTGCCTCCACGATGTCAATACAGGTGAGCTCAGAGAGGGCCAACTGCCTGGCAAAGAGGGGCAATTTGGCTAACATAGAGAATGTATGGAAGGAGATATCATTCAATAAGTCAGGAAAGGCAACTTGGAGCCAGCTTCAGAGGACCCTACGTGCCAAAGTGAGACCCTAGAAGCAGCATGATCAGACCTCTGCCTTAGGAAGGTGATTGTGGCAGTTCTGTGGAGAACAGATTGCAGAAGGGGGAGACTGGAGACAAGGAGATCCATTAGGAAGTGATTACAAGAATCCAGGGCTGGTAATTGGCTACAGAGCTCTGAAAATCATCTCTGACACCAAGCCTATCCCTCCAAATAAGAACCAGGTGCAGACTCACCCACACGCTCAGGAGGAATGGCAAAGCTTCCCACTAAAGAGAACAAGGGCTATGCCTGCATTTCTGTTCTGCCATGTGTAAACAGGACTTTGTTAATGGAGTCTTTTCATAAGGCCCTTGTGCAGCTTTTAAAGTCTTAAACTTGAACCATTTAGGTTGTCAATGTGCTAGAAGTGATTTGTGTCTTTCAGGGAGCAAGGGATAAATTTTATTCTGGTGGTCAAAGATTTCAATCCCAATGCTCCTTCTCTGCATTGTTGAAGACCTGAAAGAAGAATCTTTGTATTGTTCCACTCAGGCACTCACCTCGGTCCTTAGTCATCTCTCCTACCTCAATTTTCTTAGAGTTCTTTGCTCTAAGCCCCACCCTATATTCCACTTAGCTGTGCTCACCCTGTTTACTGCCTGAGATCAAGGACTGAGCCATCTCATTCTTGTCTTTCTTTCCCTTGATATATTAGGTAAGCCTTCATAAGACTTCTTGATCCGAACTGCTGTTGAATGGAGTTGTCATAAGCTTGAGGACATTTCAGTTTAAAATACCATTGACTGATGGTTCCTCTTCTCCTCATTGTCTAAATAACTGGAGTCAAGAAGCTCTGGATTCAAGTCCTACCTCTGATACTTAAGGACTGTGTGCCCATGAGCAGAATGAATTCTGCCACAAAGAATTCTGGATTTGGAGTGAGACAATCTGAGTTTGAATGCTGGCTTTCATGCTTATTCTCTGCAGAACTAGGACTAAATCATTGAACTTCTCTTGGCTTTAGTTTGCTCTTATTTAAAATGAGGGAGCTGGACTAGATTCAGAACTAAATTTATAATATTATAGGATTGCCCCAAGGCAAAACTCTAGAACAAGAGAATCAGTGAATTATTCTTTGGAACTGTGGAGGGAACTTTCATATTGGGAGTTCCATATGGTAATAAAATCACTGATCTTGGCCACCCTTGGCCCCTCAAAAGAACTCTATGAAAAAAAATTATATGTCTGTGTCTTGTGGTGCACTGGATGAGTACTGGACCACTGAGAATCAGAGTACTTGGGTAGGAATCTCACCTCTCATACTTGCTAACAGTGTGACCATAGGCAAATAATTCCCTTTCTTTGATTCTCACTTTTCTCATTTACAAAATTAAGACCAACCATTGTTCAATTCTTATTTCTCAGGCACCTACTATACACCAGGTACTTTCTTGTTCTGAAAAGAGAAAGACTAAAGTTAAATGGTTTCTGCACTCAAATAACTCATATATTCTATGAGGGAGGTGATGGATATTTGTGTATAATAAATACATACATTCAAAATAAGAAAATGGAAATTGGAGGGGATCAGGAGAGACTTCCTGTAGGAGATGATACTTGAACTGCACCGTTAAAAAGTGAGGAGTTCTATGGATCGGAGGTGAAGAGGGAAAACATTCCAGGCATGGAGACAGCAAATACAGAGATGAGAGATGAGGTTGTCCTGCTGGTCTCCCAGGATTCTAATGAGGGCCAGATGGAATAATGAACATTAAGGTGCTCTGAAAAACAGTCAAGTACTTATTTCTTATAAATGAAATACACAAGAAGAGTAAACAAACATATAAGAGGGGACAAGGCCAGTGGGCATCTGGTGAACCTAAATTTGTCTGAACCAAAGGATTGAATACCAGCAAGTGTTTGGAATAGAAAAACATCAAAATTAACAGGGAAAATTTGGGGGGAGGGGTGGAGAAGGGAGGAAAATGTCAAGTGGTAATAGAAATAGCTGAAGCAAGATTTCTGATTCTGAAGAGGGGGAAGAGAAAGACAGAGACAGAGATGGAGAAAAAGAAGGAAGAAAGGAAGGAAGGAAGGAAGGAAGGAAGGAAGGAAGCAAGCAAGCAAGCAAGCAAGCACCATTGTCTGCATTTGTTTTGCTTGACCATACTTTCTTGTTATAAGAGGTTGCTTTTCCCCCCTCTTTTTTTAATTGGAAGAGGGTGTTAGCATTAGTGATGAGGGGAGGGAAAGATCCCTGAAACATTTTTAATATCATAGAAGTGAACAGAAGGAAGTACAGGCAAGTAGAACAGTTTTGAAAATAACATGTAATTTATTATATACTTTAAAAAAAAGAATATGAAATGGAGATTCAAGGTTTTATGGATGTACAATCCTTTTTTGCATTCTGATACAAAGAGGGGAATGGTCTTTTGTGTTTAAGTTCAGGATTTAAAAAAAGAAACTGAAAAAGAAAAACTGCAAAATACAATGTAAATATGATGTATCATTTGTAGCAATATTACCTGCAAATGGTCCAGAAACATTTCACAGTCTTAGGTCTGCCCTTGTTCCAAGAGGAAGGTATTATGGGAGTTGGTTTATAGGAGCGGCTTTAAGTTCAAATATATTTGGACATATCTGCGACCTTGCTGTCACTTTATAGATTAGGGGTTATAAGGCTAGCCCTATAGAGTTTAGGAGTTTATAGGGTTAGGTTGAAAGGCTAGCCCACTAGAGGCTCTGTTTTTCCTTTCAGTTTCTTCACTATATCATATCAAAGACTTGGCACTATTGAGACTAACTATAAAAGCCAGAAAGGCAACAATATAATCATTGTTTCTGACCCTGAACATTGAGAATTAAGGCTCGTAGATGGGACTGAAGCTCACAGAGGTCATCTAGCCCAATCTCTTCATTTGACAGAGGATGAAATTTCGGTTTAGGGAAAGTAATTTGTCTAAGCCCACACAAGTAATAATCAGCAGAGCTAGGATTCAAAGGGAGGTTTAAAGCTACAGAAAAGCAAATTTAATCTTGAGGTAAGGGAAAACTTCCCAATAATTAGAATTATCTAAAAGGGCATTTCTTGACACTCATTTATCTCTTGTCTTTCATACTCCCAGGACTTTCACCTCCATTTTCCATTATACATATAATGAGAGTGTAGCCATCTCCATCAGTTGATGCAGTTACAGAAAATAAGAAACAGATAACAAAAGAAGCAAGGTTTTAAAGTACTCGGTATAGTACTAAAGCATCCTGTTCTCACTTTAAAAGTAGTTAGTACAAAGCCTTAGTTCAAATCCAGCCTCAGATACTTACTAGATGTGTGACTGTGGGCAAGTCACTTTGCCTGTTTACCTCCATTTCATCATCTGAAAAATGAGTTGGAGAAGGAAAAAACAAACCACTCCAGTATTTTTGCCAAGAAAATCCCAAATGGGGTCATGAAGTGACAGTCACAAATGAAATTACTCAACAACAACAAAATCCATTTACACGTTTTTCAGAATTTTTGCTGTTTAAGTTGGAAGAACAATTTGCCATTGATTTGCTAAAGACCGTGAAATGTTTCTGAGCCATTTGCAGGTAATATTACAAATACTACACCATACTTATGCTGTATTTTTCTGTTTCTTTTTAAATGCTTTTTGCCAGTTCCATGAACAGTTGACCCCAGAAGTAGCTTTAGGAAGCACTTTCTCTCTCTTCCTCAGACAATTAATCAGCTGTGACCTCTTTCCCCATAGCATATCTAGTAAGATATAAAGAAAGGAAAAAAGAAAGGCAGAAAGATGGACACAGAGAAAGACACAGAATGAGATTCAGGAGAGTTGACTCCAAGTCTTTGGAAGCAGAGAAGAGAGCCATCAAAGGAGGAGAGACTTAGCCCAGGCAGTTAGGAATAGAGCTGTAGAAAGGGTCATGTCCAGGGAACCCGAAGGTAGAAGAAACACTTCATTCAGGAAGAAGCAGTGTGAGGACACACTATGAGAAGAAAGAGGACACTGGGGTCCAGCAGCACCGGAGACGTAAATTGCCTTGGCCATATGCATTCCCTACCTCTCTGTCCCTCTACCAGTATTGAATTGCCATGTGTATTTGTGGGGGAGTGTGACCCAAGTTTGTGGAGAAAATGTTTTGTAGCTTTTGTTCTTACTAAGTAGAAATGCTTTCCCCCTAGATCTAGATCTGGTAATAGGAGCCAGATTAACCCTCTCATTCACAGAAAGGAGTTATGAGTCAATTGTTCTGTGATCTCCCTTACCATTCCTGAATATTCTCCAAATACTTAGAAAATCTCTACTCTCTCCCTGCTACCAGGATACATAAAATACTTAACAAAATTACAGAATTTGAATGTTGGAAGGAATACCAATTGCCTTCTAATCTTATTTGTATTTCCTGTGTTCAAGTCGTGAACCTGATATATATTGGCTGTATGTCCTTAGGTGCCTGTTTAAATGAAAAAAGATATATAATTTACAAATCAATGATAATATGTAGACATCATGAACCAATGAAAATATTGTTTATTAAGCACTTAGTATCTGAGAAACACTGTGCTAGGCATGGGTGGGGGGGAAGGTAAAGGACAAGACAGTTCCTATCCAATAGAATTCTGTGATTTGGATATTCTGATTCCAGTCCATAAATCATTATGGCAGCCCTCTAATTACTAGACTATATTGCTTTTTTGAGGGTATTAGCCCCATTTTAAAGATGAGGCTACTGAGGTTCAGAGACATAGAATAGCTTCACAAAAGCCACTTGGTAAGCAGAAAAGCCTGGTCTGGAACCCAAGCACTTGGGTTTCACGTCCATGGATACTCTAAGCCACCACTTCACTTACCAAAGAGAACTTTCTGCCTCAGTTTCCCCACTTGTAAAATGAGAAGAGTATTACTCCTCTCCATTCTTCATCCAGATATTACTCGTGGGAAGGAATATACAAAGCTGAAATTCTCTCCCAGGGCTCCCATGTTCCTCAGGGGCACAAAGCAGCAGGGACACTGCCGCCATCTGCAGGGCCCCTGCTCATGCTAGGCAGAGGAAGTTACTGCCTGCTGCTCATGGGAGACAGTCAAGCTGGTGCAATGACTTCCCAAGAGAAATTCAGCAAAGTCTCTATGCTTGGTGTATTTAAAGCATGATTGGAGAAAGCTTCCAAAAACATTCCAGAAAGAACGAGCCAAGCTAGGACAGGAGGAAGACAAATTGAGCCCTTTCCCAACTCACATTTCTGTCATTCAGTTAGTCCTCCGGGAAAAGGGCAGAGAGACCAGAGTAGCTTTTGGAAGATACTTGTCTATTTTTTTTTTCTTTTCATTTCCTCATTAAAAAAAAAAAAAGCTTTCCTAGCCTAAATCAGTGGAGAAACTGTCACTGAGCACTGATTCAATTCAGCAAGTATTTCCTAGATTCTTATCATGTGCCAAGCTCACCATTAGGTGGGCCAGCTACAAAGGCATAAATGCAACAATCTCTGCTCTTAAGAAGCTGACTTTCTACTTCTAAAGATAATAAGTGCTAGAAAGTAAATACAAAGCCAAAGTAATTGGCAGCTGATGCCCCCCCTCCAGCCCCTGTTTAATTGTTAGCTCCCTGGGGGCAGGACCCATTTATTTCCTTTTGTTTTTCACTTTTTTAATGGGATTCACTAGCACAGTGCCCTGCAGATGCATGATGCTTGAAGTAAGTCCCCTGAATTAAACTGACTTCTAGTCAGGAAAGCTGGATTCAAATCCTCCCCAGTCAATTTCGAGCTGTGAGACCTTTGGACAACTCACACCATCTCTTTGAGCCTCTCTTTCTTCATCAAAAAACTGAAGAGAACATATCTGGAATACTCACCTACCCAAGCTATGGTGAGGATCAAATGACTGTATGCAATGCTCTTTAGTGGGAGATGTGAAAAGGCAACTTATTAGCATCACTAATAGATCAGCAGCTTAGTATATTGGAGAAAGCACTGGTGTTGAAGACAGGGAGATCTGTATTTGAATCTCACCTCAGTCACTTCCTGGCCAGATGACCCTGGGACAATCATTCGAAAAGCATCTCTAAAGGGTTTACTATTTGAGAGAGAGTTTGATAAATACTGGTGGTACCAAGAAGGACAAATTAATAATCATAATATCATTTGCAAAGGACCTTCAGGTTTAGAAATGTTATCTCATTTTGTCCTCATAACAGCCCTGGGAGGCAGGTGGTATTATGATTGTCCTCACTTTACAGATAAGGAAACTGAGGCAAACAGCCTTAGTGACTTGCTCAGGGTCATGCAACTAGTGAATAACGCTGGGTTTGATCTCAGGTCTTGCTGACCCCAAGTCCAGTACTGTGTCCATTGTGTCACCTAGCTGCCTAAGGAGAGTACCCTTTGATGGAAGAGGCAACATGGAAACAAATGGGTACTTACAACATATGCTGTTGTTTAGTTGATTAGTAGTAGTGTCTGACTCTTTGTGACCCCATTTGGGGTTTTCTTGGCAAAGATACTGAAGTGGTTTTCCATTTCCTTCTCCACTTCATTTGACAGATGAGGAAACTGAGGCAAGCAGGGCTAAGTGCCTTGACCAGGATCACACACAAACATACAGAATGGCTGTAAGGGTTGTCTAATTAAAGAAGGGAAATCACTTAAAAATCCCTGGGCCTCAATTTCTTCTTCTGTAAAAGGAAGAGATTGGATTTCTTGGCATCTGGGATCCCTTCCAGCTCTAAGTCTTTGTTTCTGTGCTGCAGTAAACAATAAAGACACCGTGTCTCCCTGGGCCACGGTTTCCTCCCCTATGAACAAATTGTATTAGAAAGCCTTCAAGATCCCTTCCAGCCTGAAAGGGATGCTCCAGTATCTTGGGAGCTGTGGCCAGAATTCCCCATTAAAGCTCTGAAGGGAGGGAATGCAGTTTAGCCACAAAGAGATTAGTCAACTCAAACAAGGTAACACTCTTCAACCAAACCAATATGGCACCCATATCAGGGAACATCATACTATACCACCAAATATCTTGGGAATCGCCTTTGCAAAGTTCTCTCCATTCAACAATCAGGGACCTATAGCATCTAGCCACAACCAGGCTGAGATCAGCCTTGGGACTCCCACAACTTAGAGCAGAGGAACTGCCCTTTGGGGTCTTCCTCTCCCCTTGAATGTCTCCTTTCAAGCAAGATATCCTGTTGCCCCACCTCCCTCCACCCAAGTTCATAGATTTTTGCCCAGTGCCCGCAGAGCTTTGGTGGGCACTGGGAAGAGGATGCCCCTGGCACCCCCTTCTCCACCCCACCCCCTTCCATTAGAAGGACTGCATTTCAGATTTTCAATGGCTTTCCTTGGCCAGTACTAATTGACAGTGAAAACCCGCTTTTCTAAGGCAAGGTGGAGCTTGGAAGGTAAGTGATCAGAGCAGTGCCCCGGTAATAAATCACCGGCGCCCAGGTCACAGTTTGGAGTGTGAATGCAGTGTTCAATAAAGCAGTGTACTCCACCTTTCAGCTTCCAGCCGACCCGGGCTAATTGACCTCATTGCAGTCCCTCCATTAATCATTCTGGCACATGGGGCAAGAGGCTGCTGGGCTGCTTAGATCTGCAGGGAGGCAGGAGGGGGCAGAGCCATGGGGGCCGGGGAAGGTTACAACGGAAAAAGGAATCATAGACAATTCCTCCTTAATTAACTCATTGAATTTCCAGGTTGACTCTGCCAACAGAACATGGGAATAGCTGACGATGGAGACCCTCGGTTAACTTCACACTTTGATGCAAGGGTTCGAGGTCTTCTAACAAAAGCAGATGTGAGCATCTGTGCCCCAGCCCAAGAGCAAGGCAGCTATGGCACAGGATTAGGAGGAGAGCCTAACAGTACATAATCATTGAGCGCCATTGATCTCTCTGAGCTCTGATTAATAAATTGCACCAGAAGTATTTCACTCGGGTGACTACAATTTTATTTCACCTATTAGAAGGATGTCACACCCCCAGCACCAACCATGTGGGATTGGCATGGCCCTCCCAGCCTTGCCTGTATACTTCATGGCTCTGCATCTGCTTTTCTGAAGGATGGACAGCAAATCCATTCCCACTCTGATATCTCAGAGCAGTTTCTGTTGAGGTCATACTACTCCATCATTGCTAACATTTGTACAGCACATTAAAGTTCTTAGGATCCCAGGACCCCACCCTTACCTATCCTCTTGTCCCTAAAACTTTAAGATGATGGCTTTAGAGCTAGGAAGGGACCAATGAGCCATATTGACAGGCATTTATTAAACACTTAATATATACCAGGCACTGTACTGAACCCTGGAGATACAAACAAACAAGCAAATATTCATTGCCCTCATTCAGAGAAAGCATCAAGGCCATGACTCCTTTGTCTTTACAAATCACAAAATGAGAGTCAAAGAAGCTAAATGACTTGCCCAAGGTCACAGATACTAAGTCACAAAGCCAAGAATCAAAACCAGTTTTTCTAGTTCTAAATCCAGCATTCTTAACAATGTACTATATCAGGGGTGATTAGGTGACTCAGTGAATTGAGAGGCAGACCTGGAGTCAGGAGGTCCTGGGTTCAAATCTGGATTCAGGTACTTCCCACCTGTGTGACCCTGAGCAAGTCAACTTACCCCCATTGCCTAACCCTTGCCATTATTCTACCTTGGAATCAATACATAGTATTGATTCCAATATGGAAGGTAAGGGTTTTTATGGGGAAAAAATTACTATATTCATGCCATTTGAGTCCTCCAATAGCCCCATGGAGTAGGCAACACAAATGTTATCTCAATTTTTCCAGAAAAGACTTATAGAGATGAAATGACCTGTCCCTGATTATATAAGTAAGAGGATCAAAAATGGTTTAAATCTAGCTCTTCTTGACTGACACAAGCTGTCTATCAGCCAGGCCACCTTGCCTCCTTGCTCCAAGAAGACTTGACAGAAAGAGAGCCTGACATGCTGAGGATGAGAAGACTCTTAGGATCATAGGTCTAGAGCCAGAAACATAATTGAGTCCAATCTCCCACCATTAACTGATGCCTATTGAGACCAAATGACTTGCCCAAGATTCCACAACTAGGAAGTCTCTGAAGTGGAATCTGAACACAAGACTTCCAGCAACCTAGTCACACACCTTCTCCTCTCCTCTGTATTTCTCTCTCCTGGAAATCTACAAAGCCATATTTGCTGCCAAACTGCCTTGAATCCCAGCTGTTAAAATGTCCTTTCTTCACAAACAGGTTGCTGTTCCTTAAGAAAGTAGGGACTTCTGAGGCCATGTACAAAAATGGTGTGGGAGGGGGAGACCAGTATTCATTTTCATCTACAGAGAAGAGAAGAAAAAGATAAAAGATTGGAGAGAGCCAGGTTTTCCCCCATTTCTATTGATGAACTTAATTGTTTGGCTTCCAAATCATAGCCTGAAGGCATCAGACTCCAGCCCCTGGGTGCCCACACTCAGTCTTGCTGATCTCAAAATTAACTTGCAAGCACATTCTCCAAGTGGGAGGCTTTCGCTCCTCAGCACCTGGAGCAAAAGTTCAGATCAAGAACATTTGACCAATCCAGTTGAAGTCTAAGTGAGTCCCAGGCAGCCTTTCTGTGGCAGTTGTGGCTGGATGCCAGCCCCAAAGCTGGCAAGAAACCTTCTTAGTTCAGCTGTCAATGCTGGACTCATTCCTGAAAGTGATGAGCAGTGAAGGGGATTCATTTGCTCATTCAACATTTATTAAACACCTATTGCTTGGTGCTGGAGATACAAAGACAAAAACATAAACATCCCTGCCCTCAAGGAGCTCATAATCTACTGGGTGGGGACATGTAGACAAAGAGGCAAATGTCATACATTCTCCCATCAAATAAATACCAGTTGATATGGCAAGGAAAGGAGATGGGGCTAACACCTTGAGGGGATCAGGGAAAGCCTCACACAGCATGTAGTAATTGAACTGAGTCTTGTAGGAAGCCAGGGGGGTTAGGGAGGAGAAGAAAAGGCGAGAGAGAAAGATAATGGTGGTTGTGGTGACAATGATGATGATTACGGACTTCAAACAATGTTATAAGTCCCACTTACACTAGCAAGCTGTGTCTCTCAAAGCTGTGACTACTTCTCCCCTCAAGATTCAAGGAGTAGCCTTTGGTGTTGTGGTTTCCAGGACTGTTGCTTATGAGCCCCCACCTATTGTGAAACCCAGTTTCAATGTAGCAAATGGTTTCAATTAACTTTTACAAAAGGGATAGTTATTGAGAATATATAGGAAAACCAGTAATTATAGCAATAATCTCTCTAGATTATGTCTACACCCTTCCCTTACATACACAAAGATTCTTGGAAGAATAGGCTTGGTGGACAAATGGTTTGCTTTTTGGTCACTCGAGGTTATTCTTCATGGAGCCCTCACTAAGTTTCCCTCCAGGATAGCTCTCTGCTGGGTTCTGAGGATCAATTCCTTTATAAGTCCCTGAAACTGAGATCCTTACTGTGTCTAGCATATCTCTGGAGTGTCTCTCCGTTTCCAATTCAGACACTGAAATCAATGATTGCTGTTTGGGGACATTGTGACCAACACCAATGAAAACTACAAATCTTCTGATCTTACAGAGTTCATGTGGTGTCACTTAGTCAATCAGGGAGAAAAGAGAAAGGAATTTTGATCCTCCACCCTAGCCCCAATTCCCTTGGCCAACCATTTGGCTGACCTCTTGCTAGACTTATCAAACTTCTGAATCGCTTTGCTGTTTTATTCATAGCTTCATAGATTATGACTCAGTCTCTTCAAACAATCACAGAAATATTTCCTGCTATTATCCAATGGTCGAATCATGTTAGTCCTGCCATATTGATTAAGGACACATTTTTACCCATTTTTATACATTTGATTGAGTCAATCAAATAATCTGGGCCTTCTGTGTTTATGTAAATGGAGGTTAGCAAGGAAGCCCTTAATCTTACCATAGCATCAGAATATAGGATTTTGTGCTAACAGGGACCTAGAAGTTTTCTGATCCAATGCTCTCATTTTATAGATGAGGAAAAGGGAACTGAGAGAGGCTGTGACTTACCCAGGGTCACATACATAGTAAATGGCACCACAAGAAATTCTAATCAAGGTCCTTTTTGAATTGTTATTAAATAATAATTTAAAATTAAAGTCTTCTTTAGTCCAAATTTAGCATTCTTTCTATTACCCTGTATCCCTTCTGTTTCCAATATTCTATATTCTAAAGCCCCTTTTAGCCCTGAAACTTTGCCCTATAGACTCTCCTAGTTTCCTGGGTTTCAAGTCTGGGGCAATCTTGAGGATGCTGTTGCCCTTCACAGTATTTAGGAACTTAGGAGGGATGGAAGGAAGATAATGAGTTCAGTTTTAGACTTGATGAGTTGAAGGTATCTACTGGATATCCAGTTCAAAATGCTTGTTGGCAGTTGGAGAGGAGAACCTGGAGGTCAGCAGAGAGGCAAGGGCTGGATAATAGATTTGAGAATCATCAGCACAGAGAGGCTCATTTTCTCCATGGGATCTGATGAGATCACCAAATGAAAAAGTATAGAAAAGAAGAGAAGAGGATCCAGCTGTGCCATTCTAAGTTTTCAGACCACTTTCATTTGGACATTGTATGATCTCAATGCCCTCCCAGCTTTTACATTCTTTGTCATAAGGATCTTCTTGAGTTTGACCTGGTACTAAAGCCTCTTCCAGGACTGGCCCTCTTTGTCCTAAGGTTTCTTCTAGCTAAGTCCTAAGGCTCCTTACTGCTTTGACATTTCCTCTCTGACACGCTTTTGTTGTATGGAATACGAGAATATAGTGTAGCTAGGTGGCTCACTGGAGTTAGGAGGATCTGAGCTCAAATCTGGCCTCAGATACTAGCTGTGTGACCCTGCCCAAGTCACTTCACCGTCTTTACCTTAGTTTCATGGTCTGTAAAGAGAGCTGGAAGTGGCAAACGACTCCAGTATCTTTGCCAAGAAAACTGATTGGGTCCTGAAAAGTCGGACACGACTGGAAAATGACTGAACAAAAGCAACAGACTGAATACAATCTTCACCTTTTAGGAACGTTCCGACATTAAACCTGAACCGTGGAGTGGCGAATTCACTTGTCCAAGGTCTCCTGCAAAGTGCCAGGCCCATCATTCCGAGCCAGATTAGCGGACTCGAAATCGAGTCCAGGGATTTTCCCAGGGGACTCCGCGGTCTTGATGATGTACCGTCATGCATAAGGTTCTTTGGATCTGCATCCGGCCATGCGAAAGGCCTTTGTTTGAGTCTATAAAGTGCCTTCGGAGGGGAAAAGAGAAAGCAGACAGAGGAGAAAGGCCCGACTCGGGCGAGCGAGCGAGCTTCTCTCTAATGGGATTCTGCGAGGAGCCTTCTGCGGCCGGATGGCAGGCGCAGCCCGGTTAGCGGCATCTCGCTTTCCCGTTATTCCTGATTTCCATCAAGCCGAGGCCTTGAATGTTTTTCCCCGATAGCTATTCAAAAGGGGCGGTTTCCCCTGGAGCCCACGCGGCAGAGGCTATTAATAAGGAAGCAGAGTGCGTTGGCACATATCCCTCCTGGAGAAATGCCTTCTCCGGGCTGTTCTCAAACATTTCCCTTCAGGGTTTTCCTTCGGGGTCCCATTCATTTGGAGGTAATGTGGAAAATTGCTTAATGTTTCTTGTCGTAAGCAAATGGTGTAAATGCAGATCGCACAGGGGGAGCAAAATGCCTCTCTTCCACTTGGCTTCCATATCCATCTGGTGGCGTTGGCAAGGCATGAACACTGGGACCGGAAGCTTTCCCCAAGCTGTGTGAGCATGCTCATTGTGGGGCCTGCAGCCAGGTCACCTCTCCTGGACTGCAAACTCCCTGAGGGAAAGGAGCCTGCTCCAGGAGGTGTCGGGCCACAAGGAAAAACCGGAAGTGGGGGACTATGGGTGTGGGGCGCTGTCTACACTGTCGGACTCCGATGTCATGCTCTGCTGGTTGACTTGGCTGCCTTTTCCCCCTTTTTTCTTTTTTTGTTCTTAGTTTAAGGGTTGGTTCTCTGCGTTTTGGAGGGAGGAGGAAGGGTATATTGGGAAATTGAAGTGATGTGAAAGCCAAAGACGGCAATAATTTTTCAAAATAGAAAAAATGAATCTGTTTCTCACACACACTTTTCCATGTCCCATCCTATGCTTCCGGAGTGGCAGTGCCCCAAGGCTAGGATTTCCTCCCCTCTGTCCCTTAGTATCCAAAAGCTCCTGATATGCAAACTCCCTCCCTCTACTGATACCGAATTCTAGTTCTTTGGCTGTCTTGTCTTGGAATTTTGCCTGGAAGAGCTGAGGTTATAATATATATTATATGTAAAAAATATAATATATAATAGTTATTATAAATTTAGAATCAGAAGGGACCTTAGAGGTCATCAAGTCCAACCTCTTCCTTTTACAAATTCTAGTTCTTTGGCTGCCTTATCTTGGAAATTTGCCTGGAAGAACTGAGGTTATAATATGTATATATTATATGTAATAATATAATATAATATAGTACATAATAGTTATAAATTTAGAATCAGAAGGGACCTTAGAGATCATCTAGTCCAACTTCTTTCTTTTACAAATTCTAGTTCTTTGGCTGCCTTGTCTTGGAAATTTGTCTGGAAGAGCTGAGATTATAATATATGTATATATAATATATAATAATATAATATTTTATATAATAGTTATTATACATTTAGAATCAGAAGGGACCTTAGAGGTCATCTAGTCCAACCTCTTCCTTTTCAAATAGGGTAAGTGAGTTAGAGAGAGGTGAAGTCATTTATTTATGGCAGTGGTAATGATGTGTGTGTGTGTGTGTGTGTGTGTGTGTGTGTGTGTGTGTGTGTGTAGGGGGAAGCAGAGATTTGAACTTAGTGCCTTCAAGTCCAGCACTTTCTCCACCATATTACACTCTTATGTTGCCTCTCCCTAGAGAAGGTAAGCTCCTTGAAGTCAGAGACTATTTAATTTTTGTCCTATTCTCAATGCCCAGCACAAGACTTGGCACACTGCAGGCACTTAAAGAGCCTTGTTAATGGATTGATTTAATAATCAGAAGGTGCCTGTTCAAGTCCCAGCCCCAACACTTACTAGCTCTGTGACCCCGAGCAATCTCTGAATGTGTTTCCTTGAAATATTTTCAAATGGAAAGCCTTAAACCTTGTACTACCTGTCTCCCAGGGTTACTAGGATGAGCATGCTTCATAAATCCTCACCTGTCATGGGAATAAGTCATTATTACTGAACTTTGATTCCCCTTCAGGGCCAAATGCAATGCCTTGAACAGAGTAAATGTTTGCTAGATGAATAAGTGACCCAATTAAGCAATACATGTAATGTGGACTAGATAACCCCATAAAAATTCCAGTTATTATTCAATTATTGTCACTGTTACTAACAAATCAATGATTCTCTACCCGCCTGACAGGCTCTATTGCCAAGCGATTTGGACTGACAATCCTAGGCTGGAAGGCTTTTCAGTTCAGTTCTCACATCTGTCTTTGATCCACAATGGTACATTACTATTCTTTTTGCCCTCAGTTTCTCCTCCCATTCTATCGAGACCATTATTTCTACTCTTCTCTTATTTGACTCAATTCAATTCAATAGGTTCCTGTAGAGTAACTCCCTCAGGACACAAAAGAGACCTAAGGCATCCTCTCAGCCCTCATGGAACTTAGCTGTCTCCTGAGAAGGCTGGGAGGCAGACTCCCACAGTGCAAAGAGTGTTAGGTTTGGATTAGGAAAACATAGGTCCAAGTCTTGGTGAGGCTACTTAACTACCTGTGACCATGTGACCTCTTCTCTATGGGTTTTTGCTTCCAGGTATGTAAAAAAAAAATGGTCTTGGATTAGATGGATTCCAAAGCCCGTTCCTCTAATACTGTGATTTTTATGAAGGATTCCTGGAGAGAGGGGTTTTGAGATGAATTGGGGATAAGGAAAAGGGGTATACCACAAGGGCCTCTCCTTTCCCAAAAATGTAACCTCACATGCTTGTATAGAAACATAGATTTAGTGCTGGAAGTCCTGAGATCATCATATCCCATCTCCTTATTTTACTGATGAGGAAACTGAGGCTGAAAGAAATGGGATGACTTTCCCAGGATCACCCAGCTAAGTATCAGAGGAGAGCCTTGAACCCAGGTTCTCAACTCTGAATCTAGCACTCTATTCACTGAGTACAACTGTCTGTTTCTATAGGATGTAAGTTCAAGATGGGGAGAAGGGGAGGGAGAGATACCTAAATGGAGACTTGAAAGGAGCCAAGGATGCTGGGAATCTGTGTTCTTTTCTAAATTGTCTACTCCCTTTCCCCTTCACTGGGAAGGAGTCTAATGGCTTAACTGTGCTGGGGAGGAAAGGGTCAGTCAACTCCACCATATCTTCAGGCTCCTTCCAAGGGGGTTTATTAGGAAGAATACCCAAAGGATCTCGTTATGCCACCATTCTACCTCTAACATGACTTGGACCCTGAGGACAGTATCTTAGAGAGGCTCTAGGGTATTTCATTCATACAAGTTTCCATCTGTGTTTAATGCTATTTGTGTTGAGGGTAAAAGAAGGAGGGAGTGAGGTGGAAGGACACTTGATAAGTTCCTTACTTTCTCTGTTGGACACTCAGGATGGTGTGTGAGAATACACTTGATGGCTTTTTACATATGGAGAAACTGAGGCTGGCAGAGGTAAAACAAATTGCTCAAGGTCACATAGTAGGTTAGTGATAGAAAACCTAAGACTCCTGGAGGTGTCTGCAATCATGTTTCATGTCCCGCTCCTCCCATCCTTAAGAACCTATGAACCTCTAGACAACTTCAATGGCAGGTTTCACATCTTAGCTCAAACACCACCTCCTAGAGGGGATCTCCTTATCCCATAATTGCTGGTAAGCCTCTCCCCTTCTAAAATATACTGTTAGTTTTCATGACGTTGGCTTAACATGATTTTCCTTTGCATCAGTCACCATTTGCCTCATATCTCCTTAAGAGATATGAGATCATTTCTGAGCCTTCTTGAATCAATCAACTCCAGTGGCTCCCCAGGACCTCCTGGATCAACTAGAAATCCTCTCTTTCCCATTGAAACCCTTTCCCATCCTGGACCCTCCCTACCTCTCCAGTCTTCCCTCTAATCCAGTGCCTGACCTCCTGGAAATTCCTGAGGAGAGACACTGTCTCCCAACCACCGGTTTTCACTGGCTATCCCTCTCATCCTGGAATTGTCTCCCTCCTCTTCTCCATCTCTTGGCTTTCCCAACTTCTCTCACTTCTTAGCAGAAGTCCCACCCTAACCCAACGTCAGCACCTTCCCTCTGAAGTTCCTGATTCATCCTCTGTCTTGCTTGTGCATAGTTATTTGAATGCTATTCCCCTGTTAGACAGTGAGCTTCCCAAGGTAAGGGAGGGGCCATTTTGGTTTGGGCCCTTTGCACAGTGCCTGGCACACAGTAGGAACTTAATCAGTTTGACTTGACTGACTAGCAGCTCACCTTATACACTGCAAGGACCCCACGAATGCTTTTGACTTAATTAACTGGGAGGGGGGAAGGGCTGATGTGGTTTAATAATGATTAAAAGCATTCACATAGAGGGCAGTGGGGTGACTCATTGGGTAGAGAGCTAGCCCTAAAGATGGAATGACCTGGGTTCAAATCTGATCTCAGGCATTTCTAGCTATGTGACCCTGGGCAAGTCACTTAATCCCAGCTGTCTAACCCTTACTGCTCTTCTGCTTTTGGAATTGATTTTAGGATGGAAGGTTAGGGTTTAAAAAAAGGTTAGCTGGCCTCAGACACTTCCCAGCTGTGTGACCCTGGGCAAGTCACTTAACCCCCATTGCCTAGCCCTTCCCACTCTTTTGCCTTGGAGTCAATACACAGTATTGACTCCAAGATGGAAGGTAAAAGTTAAAAAAAAAGGTTAGACTAGAGCAATGGTTTCCCATCTTTATGAGCATGCCTTGGAAGCAATGCTTATTATTAATTCTAAAAGAAGGTAAGGGTATTTTTATAACATTCTCAATTATATAGTGTTTGAGATTCAGAAAGTACTCTGTATATGTTTTCTCATTTAACCTTCTTAATAAAACCCCTTTGAGGTAAGTGCTATCATCATCACTCTTTTTCAGATGAGGAAGCTGAGGCTGAGAGAACTGAGAGAACAGCCCTTGTCCTTGTACAATACTGCCTCTTTCTGTGTCAGTAAGAAGCCATTGAGGGTCTCTCAGTATTCTTCCCCAGAAAGAAATAAAAAAAAATTACAATTCATGAATGTCCAAAGCAGGGAATAGCATCTCATCTGTCTATTTCCCAAGAAAGTAGGCAATCCTTGTAGTAAAACTGTTTTAGGGTTTATCTTGGAGTAGTAAAGTTACTACTTTACTCCAGTAAAGTAAATTGCTCCAGTTCATCCTCCATTCAGCCACTCAAATGATTTTTCTAGAGCTCAGGTCCAGGCATGTCACCACTCAATTCAGTAAACTCCAGAGGCTCCCTATTGCCTCTAGGATCAAATACAAAATTCTTTGTCATTCAAAGCCTTTCATAATCTAGCCCTTTCCTACCTTCCCAGTCTTCTTAAACCACATTCCCTAATCTTTGACCCAAAGACAGAAGAATTACTTGTCCAATTGCAGCCATTGAATTCAATGGGGAGGAGAGAAATACAGACTCAGACCCTTAAGGCAAGCAGAAGTATCAAGGATTGGGATCTCTGAGCAAAGTAAAGAGCTAACTATGGATGCAAGTGAAAATTAGCTCTGGTGATCTAGAGTGCTTTAGAGAAATGTAGTCCCTGGAAACTCAGCTAAGCACCCCGTTCAGTAGATAGCCTGCACCCAATGGGGGGCAGAAAGAAAGGGCATCAAATCCTATAGTACCAGGGGCATGTTCTGTAAGATGGATGATCATCACAAGCCCGCATCCCTGAATCTCTTCATTGACAAGAAAAATCACGAATCCTGAAAAGGCTAATGTTGTCATTTAGTGAACCAACCACCCCCACTCTTCCCTCTTTCATCTAGGACATGGCTCAAGAAACTCCCTGCTAGAAATAGGATGCCTTTTGGAATACAAAGAGCTTCTTAACCATCTTGGGTTAAATTCATATTTGCCTCTATCTTTTGACATCCCTGATTTCCTTCAAGATTCAGCTCAAGCATCCCCTTCTACATTAAAACTTTTTGACCCTACTAGCTTCTAGTGCTTTCCCATCCAAATCACCTTGAATCCATTTGGCATACACCCCTTTAGGAGTTAGTATTCTATCCTGACTAGACTGAAGAGAACTCCTGAAGAACAGGTATTACTTCATTTTTGTCTTTTTATTCCCAGCACCTAGCATAGTGCCTAGCACACATTAGGCACATAATAAATATTGATTGATTGATTGATTGACTGATCTGACAAGTAGTAGAGTTAGCAAATAGAATGTTTGGTTCTGAGTCAGAAAGACCTGCAATTGAAAGCTGTCTCAATCATTTAATTATTTGTGTGATCTTGTAGAATGTGGACAAGAAAAGTATTTACCTCCCAGGATTATTATAAGATGCAAACAAGAAAATATATGTAAAGCAACTTGTAATCCTTAGGATGTTATATAAAGATTAACTAATGTGATAAGTTTGATGATAAGTGCATTAGAAAGAGGATTAAACAAAGTATTATTTGAGAATAGAGGGTGAGGGGTACATTAATGCTTACTCTTTGGGGATCCTCACTGTGGCTCCCCAGTATTTGAATTCCTTCTTTCTGGCTGCTTGCAGCATTAATGCTTACTCCTTGGAGCAATCAGCCTAGAACATTTACAAATGAGAATCCTAAGTATGTGATCCTGGGTAAATCAAATCACCTCTCTTGGCCTTGGTAAAATGAAAAGGCTCACAATTAATGGCACTTGGGAAATGTACCTGACCCCTGTTGCAAAGTCCATTTCTTTAACATAAGCATTCACTTGCTATTGCTGGGACTAATATATATCATAGAACACAAAAATGTTGCTTGCATTCTATACTCTGTTCCCAGAGATAAAATTATAATAACAACAACAATAACTCCTTATATTTTAGCACGTTAAATTTTACAGTGTTTTACATAGATTGTTTCATTTGATCTCCACAACAGCTCTGGAAAGTAGGTGGCATCATTATCCCTAATATTATTTTAAATAGTTCTAGAAATGCTAACAATAGAAAGAAGACAAGGGAAAGAAATTACAGGCATAAAAATAGGTATAGAGGAGATAAAATCATCTCTATTTACTGATGATATAATGGTATTTTTGGAAAATCCTAGGGAATCAGCAAAGGTACTAATTAAGATAATTTTTAATAAGAAAAGTATATGTACTAAGATGGTAAAGGACAGATAGTAGAAAATATCCATCCATCCATACCCCCAGTCTGTGACACATACTCTTACTATTACATAGAGGATCCAGGGGAACGTAGATTTAGTTTAGACAGCACATGGCAAAGGGATCACTCACAGCTTCTGGCTACCTTCTTCTTTGGGAGGCACTGATTAGCTTCTCTGCTCCTATAAAGCTGTGAACATGTAGCCAGTCTCTACTTGGGTTCTCATTCATACAATATCATCTGGTGATGCAGGGATGTTGCTAGGACACTTGGCCTCTAGTTCTGGTAGTTGCCAAGGTCCTCTTCCAGTCAAGGGCCTATGAGAGTTGGGATTGTCAGGAGGAAAGGTAGAGAGGAATCTGAGTCTGAGACCAGGCTTACGCCCTGCTCCTTTTTCCTTTGATTCCTTCTAGGGGTTTTAACCAGAATGCTCTCCCCTCTCCCCTTACTCAACTCTACCTGACTTGATATTTTATAGAAGACCCATAGGGCATGACCAAATTTCCTCAGTCAATTATAACAAGCCTTCTGTGCAGCACCATTCCAACTGATCAATGACTTTTTGCACTTGTGTTATAATCTTTAACTAATTGATTGAGATATGCTCTTCCCTCATTAAGGTATCACTTATATTAAATGGAGTTGTTGTTCAGTCATTTCAGATTCTCCATGACCTTATTTGGGGTGTTCTTGGCAGAGATACTGGAATGTTTGGCCATTTCCTACTCTGGCTCATTTTACAGATGAGCAAACTGAGGCAAACAGGGTTAAGTCACTTGCCCGGGGTGACACAGCTAGTAAGTGTCTGAGGCTGGATTTAAGAGCAGACTTCCTGTCTTAAGGCTCAGTCCTCTATCCACTCTATCACCTAGCTGCCCTAAATGAAGTAGGGTGGGTGATTTAAGTGAATCTCATCCTCACATTGCAATGTAGGATAATATTTTTGAGTTGGTATGAGTCTTCAAAGGATGTAATTCAAATCCCTCATTTTACAGATGGGGAAATCAAGTCCCAGAAAAGTGAAGCATGTTTCCCAAGGTCACATAGATAGTAAGTGGCAGAGTAATTGGATTTGAACCCTAGTCTTTACATCTTTCCACTGCACCATTTTGTCACCAAAACCCAAAGGAATAGAGCCAGAAGCAGACTTTCCAATTAATGTTTCCTTCAGAAAGTTTAACTACAAGCTCTGATCTCATGAATGAGCTTCAAGATTTGAGAATGCAAATCTTATGCTCATTGAGTCTTTTCTTCTCCAGGATAGTCAGACCCATAACTGATTCTCATATCACATGAACTCCAGGTCATTCACCATCTTGATCACCTCCTCTAAGCAATCTCTAGTTTATCAATGTCTTTCCTAAATGAGAATGTCCAAGCTCCAGGTATGGCCTAACTAGGACAGAGTATAATCGGAGTACCTCATCCTTCTTTTATGATTGATGAATAACAAATGACCACTTTAGACTGTTAATTCATGCTAAGCTTGAAGTCCACTAAGAGCCCCAGATAGTTTTCATCTAAACTGACTGCCATCTAACCATGGCTCACCAACTTGTTCTTTTATCTTCATAAATCAAGAGAGGACCCACCCCAATGAAATCACAGTTTTACTGAATATTAAAGTAAGGTCCTTTCCAGCTCTAAAATTTCACAATTCCATATCAAGGATTCCTTCCTCAGGAAGGGTTTCTAGTGTTGCCATCCTTAGGATTCCAGGATTACATGTATGATGCCTGAATTCTCTCTATTACCTGCTGCACTGACTCCCTGGGAAATCTCTTTCCTGGGGCTGTTCTCTTCTCCTTGGTGTTTCCTTTCTTGGAACCTCCATTTTAGAAAGTATCCTAAGTGGAGGGATTCCATGGAGACTGGAACAACCTCCAGGAAGTGATGCAAAGTGAGAGGAGCAGAACCAGGAGAACATTGTACAGAGAGACGGATACACTGTGGTACGATTGAATGTAATAGACTTCTCCATTAGTGTCAATGCAATGTCCCTAAACAACCTGCAGGGATCAAGGAGAAAAAACACTATCCTCTAGCAGAGGACAAATGTGGGAGTAAGAACACTGAGGAAAAGCAACAGCTTGACTTCAGGGGTTGAGGGGACATGATTGAGGAAAGACTCTAAATGAACACCTAATGCAAATACCAACAACATGGAAATGAGCTCGGATTGAGGACACATGTGATATCCAGAGGAAATACGCATCGCCAATGGGAGGGTGGTGGTGGTGGTGGGGATGATCTTTGTTTCTAATGAATAATGTTTGAAAATGACCAAATAAAATAAAGTTTTAAAAAAGTATCCTAGCTATCTTTCCTTCTTTCTGGACACATTGCCCCCATATCACTACCTTTCCTCTAATGTCACCCTCCCCACAAACTTTCCAGCTCCTCTTTATGTGTTTTTCTCCACTATGAGAATATAAGTTCTTTAAGGGGAGGACCATCTTGTTAACATGTGACTGTATCCCTAGCATGTAACTCATTGCCTGGCATATAGTAAATGCTTAATAAATGTTCCATTTCTCTAACTCATAGCTATCGTCTATCTATCTATCCATTTGTCCATTTCTCTATCTACCCATCTATCATCTTTCTAGCTACCTATCTATGTATCTATCTAACCTACCCACCTATATTTATCTATTATCTATATCTATACATCTATCTCTATCATTTTATCTATTTGCCTGAATCTATCTACTCTTCTATGTGCCATTTCTGCATCTATCTATCCTACCTCTCTTTATCTATATACCTATCCATCCATCTATCCATCTCCATCATTTTATTTATCTATTATCTATATTCTCATCTATTTATGTATCATCCCTGAATATATCTACCTAACCAATCTGTCTATATTAATTATATACAAATATATTTCCATCCATCTCCATCATTTATTTATCACTCCTCCCTATCTAAATATCTTTCTATGTGTCATCTATCTATTTCTCTCTATCCATCTATCTGTATCTATCATCTATCCATCCATCCATCTATATTTATCTATCTCTATCTATCTATCTATCCAACTATCTCTATCATCTATCCATCCATCTATCTATAATTATTTATCTCTATCTATCTATTTCTGTCTCTTTGTCTATCTCTCTCTCTCTGTTTCTGTCTCTGTCTTTCTATCTCTGTTCAAGAACAAATTCATCCTTTAACAGGTTTCCTGCCCTTTTACCAGCATCAGAATGCCAGCCTGGGGCCTCCCAAGCCACCTGTCCTTGCCATACCTTCGCAAGTCCTTCTGTTTCCATGGAAACTCAGCCCCTGAAGCCAGCTGGACGAGGCCCCAAAAGACACCCTCCAGCTTTGTAAAGCCCTGTTTGACTTAAGAGGATCACAGGGTTTAGAGAAAGAAAGGATTTTTTGTGGACGTCTAGTGAAAGTGCCTTATTTTATAGATGAGGAGACTTTGAAGACCTAAGAAGGTAAATATCTTGCTCAAGATTACTTAGTGATAAGGAGCAAGGCCAAGATTTAGAACTGAGCTCTACTCTCCCTCTCAATTCTCAGAGATCTTTCCACCCTTAGACTACATGACTCCTTCCCTCACGACAAGGAGAGACAAAGGAAGGAGTGACATAATTGATGAAAAGAAAACCAGGGTGCTCTTGAGTCAAGATGAGGTCTTTCTAACCCCCCAACACTACCTTCTTCTTAACCCATATGCAAACTGCCAAAATGTGCTCCAGGGAGTTGGGTCCCCTTTGGGTGGTGAGTAAAATCAAGCTTTTTCACACCAAAAGTTAGCAATGCAGTGAGCCACTCCCAGGGCTACATAGATCCGGAGGCTGGAGATTCCGGGACATCTCATTGCTTTTCAGAGATTAAGTCAAGATTTCTTTGTTCTTTTCTCCTTTTTCAGGACTTGAGAAAAGAGGACATCTTCCCCACCCCCCCTCCGGTGTCCCTCATGACTAGCACACCTTCCCTGCCCATCTCTGCTTCCTGGCTTCCTTCAAGGACCTGCTATAACCTCACCTTCTACTGGGAGGCTTTCCTGAGCCCCTTAAAGCTGATACCTTCTTTTTGTTGGTCACTTCTGATTTACCTTGTCAATAGCTTGCCTATACATTGCTCTTTTCATGTTGTCTCCCTCAGTAGACTTTGTGCGCTTTTTGTATCTCTATAACTTAGCACAGTGCCTGATATATGGTAGGCACCTCATAAATGTTTATTGATTGACTAATGAGGGGCAACATGACTTGTTATCATCACCCTTTACATCAGCATGGAGAGAGCTCTGTGGTTGGACCAAGACCTGGGCTCATATCCCATCTCAGACACTTAACTAGCTGTGTGGCCTTGGATAAATCACTTAACCATCCTCTTCGTGTTTCCCAGTTTGCAAAATGAAGATAATAGGGGGTTGTTGTGAGGATTAAATGAGATAATATATGTAAAATACTTTTGCTGTTTTTCAGTCATTTTAGTGAGGTCCAGGTCACCATGGCCTCACTTGAGGTTTTCTTGGCAAAGATCTTGGCATGGTTTGCCAATTCATTCTCCAGCCCATTTTCCAGATGACAAAACTGACATAAACAGAATCAAGTGACTTGCCCAGGGTCACATGGATTTGAATTCCTCTGGCCACTTACACTAACTAGCTATGTGCCATCTTTTTAAAAATAAGGAAGCAAAGGGGGTGCCCCTGAGCTAGAATTAACAGAACTGACTGGCTGGAACTCTAATGAAGTAAAGAGAATAAAGGCATGAAAGAGAAACTCAGAAAATAGTCTGGAATCATTTTGAACAGAGCCTTGAATGCCAGTCAGAAGTATATAATAGTAACATCATTTACTATTATAATTAATTATCTTTCAATGTCCCAGGTAAATCAATAAGATTCTAAGTTTCTGCATAGGTAGAAGGAGATTCACTGGCAGGAGTTTCTTACCTAGGTGAAATTACAGCTCCATAGTTGTTTCTTTAATATTAGTATTTTTCTGGGTAGTGTGGCAGAGTGAGATAGAAGACTAACCTCAGAATCAAGATAATAGCAACAACAGCCACAACAATATGTTAGCATTGCCATCACACCTTCAGGTCTGCAAAGCACTTCCCAAATATTATCTCAGTCAATCCCACAGCAACCATGAGAAGGAAATGCTGTATTATTCCTGCTTTATAAATTAGGAAACTGAGGAAGGTGGGGTTAAATGACTTACCTAGGATCATATACACTTAATATCTGAGGTCAGATTCAAACTCAAATGTTCCTTACTCTATATTCAGTCTCTATTCACTAATTCACATAACTGATTTGGGTAAAACTCCTTCTGACACTCAATAGCTGCGAGACACTGAGCTGTAAATTACAGCAAGCTGCAGATCTGCACTAGTGGAGGGCATTTTCACACTGGGAGTTGTCTACTTGGCTAAAGCCACAGAGACAAACTATATTATTTAGTTACTCTAGCCAGGACCAAAATAGATATTTTGGGGATATATTCCTGGAAATGCTTGCTACTATTTTTCAGGACAAGGGAGGTGAATGTTCATGTCAAAATGAAAATGGGGAATAATAAAAAACAGCTATCATTTATATAACTTTCTATCTGTGTATCCCTATATAGTGAATCTGGCTTCAGACACTAGCTCTATGACCCTGGGCAAGTCACTTAACCTCTGTGTGCCTCAGTTTACTAAGCTGTAACATGTGAATAAAAATAGCAACTACCTCTCATGGATGTCATGAGGCTCCAATGACATAATATTTATAGTCTTTTGGTATGTGTGCATATATATATGTATATATACATATTTGTATATACATACACATACATATTTGCAAAGCACTTTATATATGTGTATATATATACATATATATATATACATATAATCTCCTTTAAGCTTTATAACACCACTGTGAAGTGAGTACCAGATATATTATCATCATCCTGGTTTTGCAGATAAAGAAACTGAGGCTCAGAGGGTCTAAGAAACTTTCTCTTGGGCACCTAATAATATTTTTTGTAGTCAGAGACAGAACCCAACTCTTCCTTACTCTAGGTCCAGCCCTCTAGTCAGACACCACACCATGATGAGTCTGAAACATTCAAATCACCCCAAATCCTTTGGATTCTTGTCCCCTTTGGAATCACCATTTTAGATCTGGAAGAGATCATTCCATGATTCCAATCTCTTCATCTTATACACGAGGACACCAAGGGCCAAGAGAAGTTCTCACTTGGGCAGGGTCACAAGTGTTGTCAATGGTGGTCAGGATTTGAATCTAGGATCTTGGTCTCCAGCTCTGCCAGCACTCTATCCCATGTATCATATAAGGGGAGAATTGCTGTGCTATCTCCTATCTGGATATTTTCCTGTTGGTCTAAATCTAAGCCATCTTTTCCTTCTATTTTATCTTACATAAAACAGATTTTTGATAAACTATGTTATTTTTTTCCTTTAAAAGTGAGTTTTTCAGGGCAGAGTTGATAGTCAGGGCAAGCCTGAATTTAGACCAATACAGAATAATTGATGACTTTCATTGCTAATCACCAGGCATGTTTCTGCAAGATGATGTTGCTGGAGACGCTCTTTGGTATTGATAGAACTCTTGAAACATTTCACCATGTTTTCAATTAACCAAGATGATTAATGATGAAGGTACAGAGGCACAGAAAACAGTTAAGTGGTTTTGTGAGGTCCCAGGGCCAGTCTATATGGTAAATCCTAGACCCCATCTCCCATCCTTTGAATTATCTTCTCATTGCTATTGTTCACTGATCCCACCATCTCTCTTGGACCATCAGATGTTACTAATAAAGGGCTCTGATATAGATACTGAGACCTCATTCAGGGGCTTTATCACCATTAAATTGGAGATGGCACAGTGGAAAGAGCTCTAGAATGGTCTGGGTCTGGGTTTGAATCATGACTGGTATTTACATCCTGAGTGACTTCAGGCAAATTACTTCATCTCTCTGGTCCTCAGTTCTTCATCTATAAAATTAGGGCCACCAAGATTCCTTCCAGCTTGAAATCTATAATCCTATTAATTCAATTGGATTCCACCGGTAATTATTAGGCATCTGTTATGTGTCAGCCACTGCGTTAGGACTTGGGAGTATAAAGACAAAAATTAAGCCTGCCCTTGCTTTCAAGGAACTTCCATTCTACTGGGTCCTAGTAAGGACCCAAATAAGTAAGTAGAAAGTGTATGCAAAAAGTAACAATTTGGAAATGAAACAGAGAGCAATAATAAATGGGTGGGAGCAGGAGAGGATCCTGAGATATGCTTTGAAGGAAGTTAGAGATGAGGCAAAGGACAGCTAGGAGATGTAGTGCATAGAGCACTTGTGACCCTGGGCAAGTCATTTAATCATGTTTGCCTTGGTTTACTCATCTGTAAATTGAGATGGAGAAGGAAATGGCAAACCACTCCAGTATCTTTACCAAGAAAATTCCAAATCAAGAAGAGTCATATGACTGAACAACACCAAGAGAAGAGGCAAAGATGAGGAGGGACCATCTTCTAGACATGGGGAATAGCCACTGTCCAATTACTTGCTGGGTATGTTGTTATGGGGCATCTTGTTAGCTACAAGTTGGATAGGACAGTCTTTGAGTTCCCCTTTTCTGAATTCTGCAATCTATGTTTACCTTTATCCCATCAATACATAACACATTTCCCGGTAATTACTTAATGTTTATTGAAGGGATGAATGAACGAATTCTATATATCCATTGCCTTTCAGAGACCTACACAGGTCTCTCCAGGTAATACAGTTTCTAGATCACTGGGTTCTGAGTCAGTAAGGCTTGAGTTCAAAGCTTACCCCCAGACACTTACTGTGTGACCCTGGGCAAGTCACCCAACTTCTTGTGGCCTCAATAAAATAAGATGATTAGACTGGATGGTCTCTAATAGCCTTCTAAGCTCTAAATGTAATATCCTATGATCTCTGATGTATCTTCTAACCCTAAGAATACATCACTAATTATATGTTCAGGAGAATTCACAAGGACATGTGTTCTTTGAGGAGACAATGGCCAGTGTCAGTATCTCCATTTAGCGAGAAGACCTTCAGAAAGAGAGTGGAATCCCCAGAAGTACCCCTGAATCCTGAAAGGGAAAGATGTGGTGCATGAAGAGGTCTGAGAATGTACCCAAGATGGATACATGCAGAATGTGTGTAGGTTCAGGAAAGCAGCTAGGAAAGATGATGGGTTTAGCGCATTCTAACAATATCTACAGCAAGCACATGAAGATATCCCCCAGCAGAATGGGTGGATGAGAACCAGGAGCTTCAAGGGCAGCTGAAACACTCTGTAGGATGCTTAGAGAAGAAGCCAAGGTCATTCACTGCATCCCAGGCCATCAACGGTCTTCCTGAATTTTGTCTTGCTACTGGACAACTATGGCTTTGAGAAGGAGAGTGAGACTGTTGATTCTACACAACTTGGACTCCCTAAAATTCAATTTACTCTCAAGTCATCACCTTGTAATGTTGTTGGTCCTCTTCAAGATGAAGGACAAGCAATAATGACAACAAAGACAACATAAGCTCAAGGTACGGTAAGAAGCCCCCATGGAGATTTATGGTACAGAGACTGGGGGTCAAAAATGGGCTATGACCCATGATGGAAGTGGTGGAGAGATAGAGAGTTACCTTCACTTCCTTTTTTTAAACCCTTACCTTTTGCTTTAAAATTGATTCTAGTATCCATTTCAAGGCAGAAGAGTGGAAAGGGCTAGGCAATTGGAGTTAAATGACTTGCCCAGGGTCACACAGCCAAGAGGAATCTGAGTTCAAATTTGAACCCTCAGGACCTCCTGTCTCCCACACTTGACTTTTTTTTAACAAGATAAGGAGCTATAGTAATGGTGCAAAAAGCCATCCTACATGTATTTATGATCACAATCCCAAACAACAATAAAACATTTTAGAATATTTTAAGATTTGCAAATATTGTCTAATCTGATCTTTACAATGACTCTGAAATAGGCATTATCACTAGGGAAAGAGGTCAAGTGATTTTACCAGGAGCATACATCTAGGAAGTGTTTGAGTCAGGGTTTTCATACTCCAAGTCTAGTTGGTTCTTGCTGAATCTAGCATTTTGCTAGATTAAAATTATGCGATGGAAATGGGAAGGAACTCATTCTACCACATCTCAAGCAGCACTGTACCTGATTTGTGAAAGCCTGAAGTGGAGGAGCACTAGACCTAGCGTCCTGGCTTATATTTGTATTATTCGTATTTGGGCAGATAGTATGCTATTTCCAGTATTTCCAGTAGAACACCTGAAGGATCATGGGACCATAGCTCTAGAGACCATCTAATACAACACCTTCATTTTTACAAGAGGAGGAAACTCAAACCCAGGGAATTTAAGGGGTATCCCAAGCTTACACTGGCAATGATCTTCAAAGGTGGGATGGGGTTGTTTCTTTTTGGTCTTTGGAGCCACGGTGATCTTATCCATGAAATGACTGATCCAAAAAGAGAGATAAGAAACCACCCCTTCCTGCCCATCCTAGGTGACTCTTAGCCAGGTTTCCCTCTAAGTTAATCACTGGCTGTTCAGCCAATGTACTGGAGTCCCCCGTTGGTTTCTCCTGATATCAACAGGGTACTATTGCAAATGAAGAGACATGAGTGGAGACCCCTAAGCCTCCCCTTTGTGGAGGTGGGAACTGTCACTGAAGTGTTATATACAGCACATGCTTTCAGGCTTTTTATTGTATATATTATTTTGATGATTTTTTTCCTCCTTAAAATCCTATTTATTATATGAAATGTCTCTAGGGGCAGAGATATCAATAAAAAATTTTTACTTTAAAAACAGGAAATTAGAGGGTATTGGTGCCCCATATGAACTTTTCTCAGGTTATCCCCCTTGAACAACCCATTTTATTGGGTTCTCTTACCTTAAAATAAACTATTATATATATATATATATATATATATATATATATATATATATATATATATATATATATATATATATATAGTTTCAGGTTACTTACTTTAGTTCCCAGATTCCTTCGATAACATCTTTTCCTTTGATTCACCTTCATAATTCCTAGAATTACAGGCTATTTATTTCCACCCTGGATCCCACTTCTGGGTGAAACTTTTTTCAATTCTCATAAATCTTAGTGTTCTCTCTTTGTGCATAGTAGGTATTTAATAGGACCATTGATTTGGAGCCAGAAGGGACATCAGAAATCATCTCATCAATCAGCTGGTCAAGAAACATTCATTAAATGATTCCTAAGTATACAAAGAAAAACAAAAACAATACCTCCCCCTATGGAGGTTCTATTCCAGTGATGGCAAACCTTTTAGAGATTGAGTGCCCAAACTGCACCCTCACACCAGATGTGAGCCACCCTCTTAGCTGAGATAGGGGAGGGAGGAAGCACTCTCATTGGGCTGCTGGGCAGAGGGAAGGGTTGGTGATGTGAAAAATGTCCTCAGGCACAGTGGAGAGGGTGAAGGGAGCAGCCCCCTCTGGCATGTGTGCCATAGGTTTGCCAACATGGTTCTATTATAATGGATGGAACGACACACTAAGAGGTACAAGAAAAATGTAGACAAGGGTCATGGAAGTTCATCTAAGAAGGGAAGGTGGATATAGAGCTACTTGCTACCTGGGCAAGTCATTTAACTTCTGTCTGCCTCTGTTTAATCATCTGTAAAATGGAGATAATAAAAGCAGCGAAGATTAAATAAGATAACATTTATAAAGTTTTTGGCAAACTTTATAGCACTGTGGAAATGGTATTATTATTATATTATATTTTGGTTTTATTGTTTTACCTTTAAAAGTATGCATTTCAATATCTCTTGAGGGAATGCCCCAACTCCAAGAGTAATGGCATGTGACATGGGCCTTAAAGGGGCCACATTCGTTAGCCTAATGAATCTAGAAAGGCAATACATTAAGACATTAACCATCAAAACAGTCACGTGAGCTCCTGACAACATAAGGAGGGAACAAAAGATGGGAGTTGGAATGTCAGCCATATGGCTTAATATCTAAGGCATCTGAGATGGGTTTTCAGCTCTTTTACTCTGGGCCTTTCTGAAAAGGCAGCAACATCCCCTAAAAGCCACTAGCACTCATGACTTCCAAAATGTGGCTTTCAGTGTGAGAGCCCAAGCCCTCCGAGGCCCTTTTCAGCTTCCTCCAAGGCAAAGTTCAGGCGAGAAAGGCTCCCTAATAAAAGCTGCACAAAGATAATAAATGGGGGCTGTCAGATCGATTCTCACTTGAGACATCAACTGTAGCTAATATCACTTGATATGCAGATGTTTTCTGTCTCTTTCCCTCTCAAAAAAAAATGGAGTACGTTGAAATGGATTAATGATAAATTGGTATTAATATGAAGAGGATATGGTGCAGAGTGACCCAGGGAGGCAGAAATGTCAAGTGCTGGAGACATAGATGAGTGATGAAGCGCTCTCTGCTGGGCCAGAGGATCTCGGGAATTTGAAACATTTAAGGGCTGCTCAGCTGCAGGACCACACAGCCCTCTGGATGAGAAGAAAACTCCACTCCACTAAGAGCGACCACTGGGCAGGGACAAGGTCTGCTTCACCTTCTGGGAGGCAATTTAGGGCAGCAGCTTGAGAGGAGGACTCAGAGGCACCAAGATGGAGGTTGAGATTCTACCTTGGACGTGAATGAGCGACGTGACTGACCCTGACCAGCCCTCATTCTCTCTGAGCCTCATTGCTCATAGGGTTGTGATGAAGATCAAGTGAGATGATGTGTGGGAGATGCTTTGAAAGATCATGAAGGATTCTATAAATGTCAGCGATTATTATTATTGTTGTTCAGCTTTTTGTTTAGATGTGATCCAGGGTTGCCAAAAAATTCAGCATCCTTTTATGCTTAATGTTCTATGGACTGTTGCACAGGTAGGGAAGATAGGCAGCAGCAGCATATTGACCACAGCACAGTGCTTGCACATAGTAGGCACTTGATAAATGCTTAGTTTGTTGACTGATTAATGCTGCTCCCTATCACCATCAGAATAAAATATGCCATCCAAAATGCTGTTTGGCATTCAGAATGCTTCATAATCTGCCTCCTCCTCCCTTTCCAATTTTTAAAAATTTCTTTTGTTTTTAAACCCCTTCCTTTCCATCTTAGAAATAATCCTGTCTATTCCTTCCAAGGCAGATAAGTGGTAAGGGCTAGGCAATAGGGGTAAAGTGACTTGTCCAGGGTCACCCAGCTAGGAAGTGTCTGAGGCCATATTTGAACTGAGGAAGATGCATCCTCCTGGGCTTGGTGCTTTATCTATTGTGCCACCTAGCTACCCAGGAAATGGGAAAGCTGGGATTCGAACCCAAGTCCTCTGATTAATCCAGTGCTTTCCCCATCATACTATGCTGTTTCCGTTACTTGCAACTTAGTAGGTAAGTCGCACAAAGTTGTCTGAGACTCATGAAAGTGAAATGACCTACCCATGCTTCTACGAGTAAAAACAGAAGTAGAATTAATACCCAAGTCTTCCTGCGTCCTAATCCAATATTTAATCCAGATCTATGCCTAGTCCATTTTTATTATACTATAGGATTTTAGTTAACTATAATACTGGCTTTGGAATCAAAGAATCTTGACCCAAACCCTGGCTCCATTACTTGCTACTGGGTTTGGTTATAGGATAAGCCAGTTAAATTCTGTGGTCTTTCATTTTCATTTAGAAACTCAGAAGACTGGACAAGACGGCCTCTAAGGTACCTTCCAACTCAAAATCTCTGCTCCTTTAATGTAACACTGGGGATTATGGGTAAAGAAGAGGAAGGGCATCTAGACCTATGGTTTTATCCATAGAGAAAACTCCTGGGTTCTGAGATTTAGAACTGGAAGAGACTTTTGAAGTCATTGAGTACATCTGAGTCTTAACAAGGCTAAATGACTTGACTAGGGTCATACAACTAAGTCAGCATCTAAGGCAAGATATGAACTCAGGTCTTCCTGACTCTAAATTCAGCACTAGATGCCAAACTCTCAATAGGAAACTCCTTCCACAGATAGAAATTGGTGATTCATTGGCAGCGTGAAGATGGGATTAACTCCACCCTCCTTATTCTTTTTACCCCTTACAGCTGTATAGTCCTCAATTGCTGCCTGAGAGGTTGACTAGCTATAATGCACACAAAAAATGTAATTTGTAATGAGGTACCAAACAAAAGTGCAATCTATTACAATAACCCAATAGCATTTCTAGAGTCAGTCTACAGATGGATAGAACAAGGCTCACAGGAGCAGAGGTTAGACACCCCATCACCCAGAGTCATTAACCTGAGTCAGAAACCAGGGACCTTGAAGCATTAACCCATCAGGCACCCTGCCAAAGCATCAATCATGAAAGGTGAATGAAATGTTCATCCATCACACTCAGCCCTCATGTCTGTGGCCGGGCATTCTGGCGTGGATAATCCGAAACAGAAGACATCACTCCTCCGCCCTTTGTATGGTATTCAACTGTGGAATGTAGCCCATGATCTGCTCTGTGCGTGTGTATGTGCAGATTCATTATTCTGTTTATTAACCATCATATTAAAATGAGCTTGTATTTCTAGAGCCTGCTCCAGCTGATGACCAGGGCAGCCAGCCCAGATCCACACTCGTAGTCAAGATGAGGAGACTAATTTGCCTCAAACAATCTCAGAATGCAGACAATCTCCATGTGGCTAATAGATAGGGTACAGAAGACCAGCCTTTGAGATTTAAAGTATTTCAGAATCATAGGCTTAGAGATGGGAGAACCTTTGACAGTGACCTTCATTTTTCAGAGAAGGAAACTGAGTCCCAGAGAGAGGAAGTGATTTGCCCAAAGCCTCACAATTTACTCCACTCAGTAGCTGCTTCTCTGTCTGGTTTCACTTGCACAGGACAAGACCATCCTCCCAGGTTAAGCTCATCACTTCTAATCTCACTGCCATGCTGCTAATTTAAGTCTTATTAACAGGAGGGCGGAGTACCAAATCCTCCCACTGCCTTCCTTTATAGAGGGCAGAAACCAGGCTTTGGGATTCTCTTTACAGTCACTGCTCTGCCTCGAATCAGCTCCAGAGGCCAAGATGCCCTACACCACACACACATAGTGAACCTCAGGAATCCTCTCCCCATCCCTTTCCTGCCTCTTTTTGTGAAGACAACAGTCTCCTTCCGTGAAACTATAAGCTCCTTGAGGGCAGGCACAATCTTTTTTATCAATTTCCCAAAACTCTGCACAGTGCTTGGAACATTGTTGGATTATATTGGAAGATCTGAATTCAGGTCCTTTGACTCAGAATTTGACTCTGTACCACCCAGGACATGTAATTCGGTATAACAGAGGACCTGCTTGGTCTTATCCAAAGCATGATTACAAAAACCAAAAGAATCACAGTCTAATACTGTTTCACTTCTCTGTAATAGAGCCATGGACCTCCGGAATAATGTATAACATAGGTAATCAGTCAATTAACAAGCATTTACAAGGTACCTATAATGCATCAGGCCTGGGGAAACAAACATTAGGGGAAGCAGGTGATGAGGTATCCTCCTGGCATGAGGTATTTACCACAAGTGATCTGGGGGCCCTTTGTAACCTGGCCTATTCCTTCTAATTTCATAACTGCGTGGGAATTGGGGCTGACCTCATTTCATAAAGAAGGAAGAAGCTGAGGCACAAAGGAGTTATATGGCTAGACAGAGACAAAAAGGAAAATTTGCCTGAACTATTCAAACTCCCAAATCTCTATTCTGTATCTCTTCCCATAATTCAAATGTCTCTCTCCCACTATTCCTCCTCCCTCCCTTCCTGCCTTTCTTCTTCCCTTTCTTCCTTCTCATCTTCCCTCCTCCTTGTCTTCCTTCCTTCCACCTTCCCTCCTTCTCTCTTTCCTACCCTCCTTGCTTCCTTGCTCCCTTCTTTCCCTCCTTCCATGCTTCTGTCTCTACTCCCTCCCTCACTTCCTTCCTTCCTTTTGTTCTTCCTTCTTTTCTTTCTCTTTCTTCGTTTCCCTCCCTTGTTCTCTGCTTCCCTCTCTTTTTTCATGCCTTTGTCTTTCTCTCTCATTGTGTCCCTCTGTACAATAGGTGTTTCCTTTGCTTTCCTGTCACTTTTCTGCTCTGAATTCAAGCTTCTGACCTTCATTCCACCAAAACTGCTCTCTCCAAAGTGATCAATGATCTCTTAGTTGCCAACTCCAGCAGTCTTTTCTCAGTCCTCATTCTCCTTGACCTCTCTGCAGCCTTGGACATTGTTGATCGCTTTGTCCTTCTTGATATTCTCTTCTCTATAGGTTTTCAGAACACCACTCCCTCCTGGTCCTCCTACCTCTCTGATAGCTCCTTCTCAATCTTCTTTGCTGGATCCTCATCCAGGTCATGTCCAATAACCAAGCATCTTCCCTGCAACCTCTTCTCTTCCTCCTCTATACTAAATCTTCACTTGGTGATCTCATCTGCTCCCATGATCTCAGTGACCATATCTACACAAATGATTCTCAAATCTACTTGTTCAAGTGTAACTTTTCTTCTGTCCTCCAGTCTCACATGTTCAACTGCCTAATAGACATCTTCAATAAACGTCCCATAGACATCTAGAATGCAATATAATTTAAACCTGAACTCTGTATCTTCCCCCCCCCCAATCCTTTCCCTTTCCATACTTCCCTGCTATTGTCACTATCTTCCTAGTCCCCTAGTACAGTAACCTATGGGTCATCCTCAACTCTTTACATTCTTTTACTCCACATACCCAATTGGTTGTCAAGATATATAAATGTTACTTTTGCAACATTTCTCATATGCAATCCTTTCCCTTCTCTGACTACCTCTATTCTTCTCCTGAAGCATGGACTATTGAAATCATCTGCTGAAGAGTTTGCCTACCACAAATCCATCCCCACTCTAATCCATCCATTCAGCTGTCAAATTGGTCTTCCTAAAGTGCAAGACTTATCTCATTAACCTCCTATATGATAAATTCCAATGACTCCCCATCACCTCCAAGATCAAATGGAAAGTCTTCTGTTGAGTATTCAAAGTCCCTCAAACATGGCCCCTTCCTACCTTTCTTATGCCTTATTTCCTTCCACATCCTCTATGTACAAGGAGACTAGCTCTGGATCCTTCATACATTTTCACTGGTATTTCCCATGCTTAAAAATCTCTCCTTCCATGTCTCTATATTCTGGCTTCCCTCTGAGAATGCTTTCCTTCTCCTCTCTAATCACAGAACCTTTCCCCTGAGATTATCCTCAGCTTATTTCTGTTTATACCCTGTTTGTACATGGCTGTTTACATGTCTTCTTTAGACTGTGGATTCCGGGGGCAGCTGGGTAGCTCAGTGGATTAAGAGTCAGCCCTAGAGATGGGAGGTCCTAGGTTCAAATCTGGCCTCAGCCACTTCCTAGCTGTGTGACCCTGGGCAAGTCACTTGACCCCCATTGCCTAGCCCTTACCACTCTTCTGCCTTGGAGCCAATACACAGTATTGACTCCAAGACGGAAGGTAAGGGTTTAAAATAAAAATAAAAATAAAAATAAATAGACTGTGGGTTCCTTGAGAGCAGAAGTTTTTCCCCTTCTTCTCTTTGTGTCCCCACTGCTTAGTATGGTATCTAGCCTATAGTAAGCACTTAAAAAATACTTATTGACCATTGACTAGCTCCCTCCCTTCCCCTTACTACTTCTCTTCCCCTTCTTCTTCTCCTCCTTCTCACTTTCCTTCTTCCTCCCCTTTTGCTTCTCCTTCCCCTTTCCTCTCTTCCTTCACACAGATAGTAAATAGCAGAAATAGGATTCATGTTGATTTCTTCTGACTCCCAACTCACTCTACTTTGCTTTGTCTCAACTCTAGCCTCTATCACGATTGAAAAATTGTTCCTACAACAGCCTTGACAATTAGTTATCTATGTTCAATTTAAATACTTACATTGAGGGGGACCCTACTACCTCCCTACCAACAATAAATCTTTAAGTTTTTATTAACAAATAGCAGTAGCAGTAGCAATAGCAACAGCAACAGTAGTAGTAGTAGTAGTAGTAGTAGTAGTAGTAGTAGTAGTAGTAGTAGTAGTAGTAGTAGTAGTAGTAGTAGTAGTAGGGTGGTGGTGGTAGTAGAAGTTTACAAACCTAAGAGCATGATGAGGGTAGTTGAGGTGATAGTGGTAGTGTTAATAGAAGTAATAGCAATAATAGCAATAGTAGTGATAGTAATAGTGCTGATAGTAGTACTAATAGTAATAGTAATGGCAGTAATAAAAGAGTAATAGTAGTAGTAGTAGTAATAATAATACTAGTACTAATAGTAATAGTAAAAGTAGTACTAGTAGTGGTAGTAGTAACAGAATAATAATAGTAGTGGTAATAATAAAAATAGTAGTAGCAATAGTAGTGGTAGAAGTAATAGCAGTTGTAGTAGTAGTAATTATAATAGTAATAGTAGTAGTAGCAGTAGTAGTAGTAGATGTAGTACTAGTAGTAATAGAATATAGTAGTAGTAATAGTAGTAGATGCTAACAACAAAACTTGCCTTCTTTTGTGGGTATTTCTTTCAAAAGGGCAGCTGAGAGAGGGCAACGATATCCATAATGGAATGAATCCACCATGGTAGAATATCAGGCACTTCAGCATGAGGAGCAGTGATGTGGGTACACAGTCACTGAAAAAGTTCTCTGGCCAAAATTAAAAATAGCAACCTCCTCTTGTCCTCCAATTCCTTCCCCACTCCTCCTCCCCATCATTGGTGACTTGAATACTAATTAAGAGAAATCCAGAAAAAGCAGCAAGACTGTCTCTAGCAGGAGATGAGGCTTATCACATTGTTTCCTCCTCCCATCCTCTGTCTTCTGGGAAGAAGAAATTGGGACAAAATGAACATCAAAGTCAGTCTTGACAAAGAAAAGAAATCTTCCAAAGGCCACATGTAGCCCAAAGGGGTTCTATAGAGACTAGAGAAAGACAATCCTACCTTCTTTGTCTGGTGATAGTAGTATTGGCAGAATGGAGTCAGGGTCTCAATCAGAAAGCCAGGATCCTGTGACCTGTGACCCAGGCTCATATGATAAAATGAGGAAGGGATTAAGAACTATTGTCTGTATATGTGTGTGTGAATATTTTATATATCTATCTTTATTACGTATCTAATATTTGTCATGTATTAGATATAATTGTCAATGATCTTGTGGCACAAAGTTTAAAATCAGCCCCCTGTGTCTAAGACCTCAGGCTTCTAAGAGCATAGCCCAACAGACAATACTTTCTTAGACACACTCAATACAGGGGAGCATCGACAGCAACTCCCAGGGGAAGCTAGACAGGTAATTCTCTTTAAAGTGTAGGACTCAAGTCTCCCTATTGTGGGATGATGGGCTTTCATTCTTGTTGAATGAATGACATCCCTTGAAAGCAACCTCCATCACCAGGTGAACTGAGCCCAGAAAAAAGTCTGAGATGTAGTGCTTGAATGGCTGGCAAAGTTGCCTCTTGCCTTAGGAGGACCATCCCTAAACAACATGATGTCAGAAAAGTTGAAAAGATCTGAGGGGAACTACTGCAGAGCGAAATAAGCAGAACTCGGAGAACACTGTACAAGGCAACAGCAATAGTGGATGATGATTATTTGTGAAAACTTGGCTCCTCTCAGCAATGCAATGATCTGGAACAATCCTGGAAGACATGACAGGGAAGGCTCTCCACCTCCAGAGAAAGACCTGTTGGAGTCATCTTTCACATCAGTGTATATTTGCTCTTATTTGAGGGCTTTAGTTATGCGTGACTTTGCTCTTACAGCAATGACCAATATGGAAGTGGGTGTTGCAGGCCAATAAAAAAGGGGGAGGAGAGAGAGAGAGAGAGAGAGAGAGAGAGAGAGAGAGAGAGAGAGAGAGAGAGAGAGAGAGAGAGAGAGAGAGAGTGAGAGAGAGAGAGAAGGAGGGAGGGAGAAGGAGAGGGAGAGGGAGAGGGGAGAGAGAGAGAGAGAGAGAGAGAGAGAGAGAGAGAGAGAGAGAGAGAGAGAGAGAGACAGAGACAGAGAGAGAGAGAGAGAGAGAGAGAGAGAGAGAGAGAGAGAGAGAGAGAGAGAGAGAGAGAGAGAATTATTCTCAAGATTTGAACCATTCTTCCCACCTTGATTCCTACATAGTCTACTTGGTGACAGTCAAGTGAGCTTTGGTCTGCTGCCACACACCAAATGCTGGTGCCAGGGAGATTTCTACCCAGAGTAGAGCAAAATTTTCAACCAGACTTTGGAGGATGTGCTGTTCTTGATTCAGCATGGCTGTCCAGTTTCTTAACTAGGGACTACTTTTCATTCCAACTAACACTAATGAAAACGAATGGGCTGCACATTGTAGTGAAGTGAAAGATCTAATCCTTAACAGGAAGCATCTTGCAATCAACTTCTGAAGTCAAGGCATACTCAGAGGAAAAGGGAGCCAATATTCTAAGTCGAGGTAGGGCAGTAGCAAAAGAGTGGCCCAAACAGGAAAGTGGGTTGGAGCACAGAGAAAGGAAGATCATTTATTTAGGATGATCTCTGATCTAGAGGGTTCTGTTCAGTTCTAAGCACTGCAGTTTAAGAAGGATTTTGATAGGCTAAAGAGCTTCAGAGGATGGTGAAAAGCCTTGAGTTTATGACATATGGCATACCCTTTAAGGATTCTTTGAAGGAATTGGGAATGTTTAGCCTGAAGAAGAGACAAAGAGAGTATCTTTGAACATTTGAAGGGCTGTCCTGTGAATGAGGCATTAGCTTTGTTCTAGTTGACCCTGGGGGGGGGGGGGGGCAGAACCAGAAGCAATGGGACAAAATTGCTGAGAGGTGGAGAGAGGCTGATGTCAGAGAAAACATTTTCTAACAAACTAAAGCTGCCCCAAAGTACAGTGAGTCTTCCGTTATTGAATGAGTTCAAACAGAGCCCAGGTAACCATTGTTGGGATGACTTTAGATTAGAAGCCTCTGAGGTTGCTTCCAAATCTCTAATTCTGTGATTTTGTAATTCATATGCTGTGTCCACTGTAAGCTCAGGATAAAGAAAGCTTCTCAGAAAGTTGGGATTCCAGCCAGACATCAAAGGATAGTTGACCTTGGGCAAGTCTCTTTCCTTCTGGGTCTTGGTTTCCTCCTCTGTCATATGAGGGTGACTAGATTTCATGATCTCAGAAGACCTCTTCAGCTTTAGATCCTATGATCTGTTTGCCAGACAGCATGAATAAGCATGTGAAAACAAGAAATAACAAACATGAGTAGAAGACAGTAGATAGATCCTAAAATCTCAGGGTTCAGAGGACTTCAAAGTCCTCTGACAAAGCAAAATAGATGAGCATCAAGTCTGGGATCTGGAGGACCTGGGTTCAATTCTGGCCTCAGACACTTCCTAGCTGTGTGATTCTGGCTAAGTCATTTAACTGCAATTGTCTAGCCCTTGCCCTTCTCTCTTAGAGTTCTTAGGAAGGAGGGAAGGAAGGAAGGAAGGAAGGAAGGAAGGAAGGAAGGAAGGAAGGAAGGAAGGAAGGAAGGAAGGAAGGAAGGAAGGAAGGAAGGAAGGAAGGAAAGAGGGAGGAGAAAAAATAATCTAGGAAGTGTAAAGATAATTTAAGGGTTGTGACTTAAAATCTAAATTAATTGGTCACCAGGGAAAAATCTTCACCATAAAGTAAGATCTAAGTAGGGTAGAGTAATTTAAAGTTCACAGAAGGAAGGAAGGGAAGGAGGAAGGAAAGAAGGAAGGATTTGAACTTAGGTCTTCTTAATTAAAAAATATAGTAATCCATGCACTCTGCCACTCAACTGGAATAAATGAAAACTGTTTAATGAACATCAATATCTCACCTTTTGAGACTCTTCTCTGTGGTGCCACCTTCAGGAAGATTTCTTGGATTCCCCCATTTCTTAAAAATTCCACCCTCCTCTGCCCAAAGGGCGATAAAAGAATGTCTACCCTTTGACCCAGCCATAGCACTGCTGGGTCTGTACCCCAAAGAGATAATAAGGAAAAAGACTTGTACAAGAATATTCATAGCTGCGCTCTTTGTGGTGGCAAAAAATTGGAAAATGAGGGGATGTGCTTTGATTGGGGAATGGCTGAGCAAATTGTGGTATATGTTGGTGATGGAATACTATTGTGCTAAAAGGAATAATAAAGTGGAGAAGTTCCATGGAGACTGGAACAACCTCCAGGAAGTGATGCAGAGTGAGAGGAGCAGAACCAGGAGAACATTGTACACAGAGACTGATACACTGTGGTACAATCGAGGGTGATGGACTTCTGCATTGGTGTCAATGCAATGTCCCAGAACAATCTGCAGGGATCTAAAAAAAATACTACCCACAAGCAGAGGATAAACTTTGGGAGTAAAAACACCGATGAAAAGCAACTGCTTGACTACAGGGTTGGAGGGGATAAGACTGAGGAGAGACTCTAAACGAACACTCTAATGCAAATTCCAACAACAGGGAAATGGGTTCCAGTCAAGAACACATGTGATAACCAGTGGAATCATGCGTAGGCTATGGGAGAGGGAAAGGTGGGGGGGGGGGGGAAGGGGAGGAAAAGAAAATGATCTTTGTTCCCAGTGAATAATGTATGAAAACGACCAAATCAAATAATGTTTAAAAAAATAAAAAAAATAAAAAATTCCACCCTCCTTAAATCACCTTAATTCATTTACCTGCATACAGTACACGTACTCATACACAATCACACAATCACATCACATCAGAGGGTGAAGAGTCATCTAGTCCATTACAGAGAAGAAAAAAAGTTCCTTCTACCACATCCCTGCCAAAGGGTCATCCAGTCAGGGCCTGAAAAGCTCCTTCCCCAAATGCAGTACATTCCACTTTCTTTGTTAGAAGGATTTTCCCTCTTTGAAACTTCAACTTATTTTCTCCCTTCCCTTCCCCTCCCTCTCCTTTTTCTGACTTAGGAGTCTGAGGACCTGGGTTCAAATCTTGTCTTGTGCAACCTTGGACAGGTTACTTCTCCTCTGTGAGCCATGGTTGTTTTATCTGCAAAATGAGGAGTGGGGAAACTAGATAACCTCCTCCTATGAGATCTTCCAACTCTAATTTTTTTATTCTAATACTAATTCTTCTTCCAAAACTTGAAAATGATCACTTCCTCCCCAAGTCTTTCTTTTTCAAGCTAAAGCTGCCCAGTTCCTTCTGCTGATCCTTATATTCCCACACCCAGTAAAAATGTAAGCTTCCTGAAAACAAGGACTATTTGGCTCATTCAGATCCCTTCTCCCTGGGTCCTGCTTCCAGAAGGCACAAAATAAACATTTGCTGAATTTAATCAATGCTTCAGCCAGTACCAGGATTCCTCTCTGCTATCCCCTGATCTTTGCAGCTCTCTCTAAATCAAGATTTGGGAAAAAGTCCAAAAGGCTTCCAGCTTCCTGTCTTAATTGTCACCAATCTCCTACTTAGGGGAACATTTCAACTGAGCTCCCCTATGGCCGTCTAGTTGTACCATTTCTGAGCCCCACACCTTGGGCTACCGGTGTAATGGAGAACAGGTTGCTGTTTGAAGCCTGACACTGTCTCAAATGGACACTTAATAAATAACACTCTTCTGGAGTGATTGAAACCACATGGGTTAAATGAAACGCAAAGAGCTGGGCATGATAGAAAGGAGCTGGAGAGAATCTGGAGGGGTCCGTGAGGGGGGAGAGAAGACAGAGGGAAGTGGAGAGAACAAGCAGAGAACACTGTGGAATCAGAAGACCCTAAAACCAGAACTGCCATTTACAAAGGGCTTTGTCAATCCTTTCTTTTGATCCTCACAGTGGCCCTGTAAGGTTGGTGCTTTTAAGATCTTCTTTTTACAAATGAGGAAACTGAAGGTAAGGGACATGCCCAAAGTCACACCACCTAGGAAGCATCAAAGGCAGATTCAAATACAGTTTTTCCCAAGAACAAGACCAGAACATTTCCCACTGTATCACATTGCCTCTGATCTGAATTTTGCCCCATATTAGCTATGTAACTGCTCTAAATATATGTGTATCTATATGTATATAGATATACATATGTATATATATATATGTGTGTGTGTGTGTATTATTTATATGTAGGAAAATAATTTGCCTAACCCTCAATTTACTCATCTGTAAAATGGGAAGAATAATGCTTTCACTACCACCCATTATATAGGGTTATTGAAAGAAAATTATAATTTTTATTACCACTGTTGCTTTCAAAGTTGTTGCTGAGTCACTGTTTAGTCATTTCCAACTCTTTGTGACCCTATTTGGAGTTTTCTTGGCAGAGAGATACTGGAAAGATTTGTCTTTTTTTCCCTCCGGATTATTTTATAAATGAAGAAACCTAGGCAAACAGGATTAATTGAGTTACCCAGGGTCACACAGCTAAGTGTCTGAGATCAGATTTGAACTCATGAAGTTGTGCCTTTCTGACTCTAGTCCTGACTCTATCCATTGTGCCACCTAGCTCCTTACGAGCTTCCCTCTATTTTCAAAGAAAATTTAGGACTTTGATGACCAAGAAAGTATGTGAAATCTTGGACTGTGGTAGGAGAGGCAGAGCTTCCAGAAGAAAGAAGGTGATGGTCCAGTCAGGCTCAGACCACTTTGAGAACATTGTTCTGAGTGCCACGTTTTATAAAGGAAATTGAAAAATTGGAAATTGTCCAGACAGAAGCCACCAATATGGTAAAAGTCTTTGAATCCATGCCAATTCCTTGGTGGTGGGGTTAGGTAGGGGGAGTACAGGGTTGTTGGATTCAAGCTTGATGGTCTTCCATGGAGAATAGGGATCAGGTTTGTTATTTGTTATTCTTTTGATCCCAGACACCAGAGTCAGGAGTGATGGGGCAGAAGTTGAGAAGAAGGAAACAGAAACTTAATGTAAAGGGAAACTCCTTGACACACAAAATGGACACAAGCTAGCTTTTGTAGCTAACTGGTTCACTCTCATTCAAAGTTTTTGAGGAAGGACTGGATGACTATTATTTGCTGGATGTGCTAAAATGGGCTTCTTAGTCAGCTATGGCTTGAGTTAAGTAGCCTCAGAATTCCTTTTCAACTCTGTGATGCTATGAATTTTAGTTTCCCACAATCCCTTAGATAGCCCAAAACCTTCCACACACATAGGCCATCTCCAAAGGAGGTTGACGGGGATTTCATTTATGAAGAAACAACTCAAAGAGGTCAAAGTATCCAAGTCTGCAGATTTCAGCAAATGCTCACAGCAGAATCCCCATGGACTGTAACATGAATCTCATAGGTTGTGCAGACCAGCACCCACAATGAAGAGTACTGTCTTTGGATAAATTGAACCCTCACCCACACAGTTTGGATTCCAACCCTGTTCATGTCTGATTTGCTATGAGTCTTTGAGTAGATTCATTGAAACTCCTGATGCATCTGTGAAATTAGATTAGGGAGTATTTATTAATCTCTTATTTTGTACCAAATACTATTCTTCAAAAAACAAACAAACAAACAAACAAAAAAACCTTACCTTCTCTCTTAGACTTGATACTAAACAAGGCAATTGAAGTTAAGTGACTTGCCCAGGGTCACACAACTAGGAAATGTCTGAGACCAGGTTTGATCCCAGATTCTCTTAACTCCTCGCCACTATGCTGTCTAACTACCCCCCCCCCCAAGTGCTATTCTTAGCAGCCCTTTTTTGCCAAAGCAAAATGAAAAATGAAAACACAATAGATATCCATCAATTGGGAAGAGACTAACTAGCCCAGTATAGAATTATAATAGAACATTACAATTTTTAAAAAAGAGCATGAGGAATTCAGAGAAGTGTGGGAAGTGTTTATAAAAGGACATGGAGAGAAGTAAGCAGAACCAGGAGATTGAGTTAATCAGTCATCACCAAGCTAAGCCCTGGGGACACCAAGAGAAAATGGAAGCTATTCCTACCCACAGGGAACTTGGCAGACAATAAGATAAGCAAAGGTTATAATAATAGAAACAAAAACAAGCCTAAAGGAGACCCAACCTCTGAGAAATGAGAATAACCAGTCTTGGTTGGTCCTTCTTTAGTAACATGAAGACCAGAATACTGTATGACTCTCAGCTGTAGTCATTGTATCATCTGCTTTTACTCTGCTGTTCTATATTACACTGGGAGGGTTTAGTTCTTGTGGAGTATGCTCTATTCAGAACAGATTGTGGTAAAAACCAAATAAACAAAGGGAAGCTGGGTGGCACAGTGGATAGTGCCAGACTGGAAGGCAGGAAGACTCCTCTTTCTGAGTTCAAATCTAACCTCAGACACTTTCTAGATGTGTGATTCCAGCCAAGTCACTTGCCCATGTTTACTTTAATTTCCTCATCTGAAAAATGAGCTAGGGAGGGAAATGGAAAACCATTCCAGTATCTTTGCAAGGAAAACTTCAAAATGGAGTCATTAAGAGTTGGACACAACTGAACAATACAAATAAAAGATAGTAACATAATTTTTTTAGAGAAGAGACATGGAATATTAGCTCTAGAGATCAGTTAGTTCTGGGGTTTCTAACCTAAGGTCTGTGAACTTTTAAAAAATACATATTTTGATAACCTTATTTCAATATATTTGGCTGTAACAATATGTACTTTATTGAAAAGAGGTTCAAAGGGGGCAGCTGGGTGCCTCAGTGGATTGAGAGTCAGGCCCAGAGACAGAAGGTCCTGGGTTCAAATCTGACATCAGACACTTCCTAGCTGTGTGACCCTGGGTAAATCACTTGACCCCCATTACCTAACCCTTATAACTCTTCTGCCTTAGAACCAATACATAGTATTGATTCCAAGACAGAAGGTAAAGGTTTAAAAAAAAAAAGAAAAGGAAAGGGGTCCATAGGTTTCCTCAAACTGCCAGTGTGGTCTATGACAAAAAAAGGGCAAATAATCCTTGATCTGGTTCATTCCCATTGTTATACCAGTGGAGAAACTGAGGCCTGGGGAGAAGAAATGATCCATCCAGGGTCACCTAGCTAGAGTTTGGCAGCACCAGGATCAGACCCAAGTCTTTTCATTTCCTGTCCAAGGCTCTTTCCATCATCTTGTTCTTCAGTGTTGGCCTTAAAAATAGTAGGTGGAACAGGTCAGAACCTTTGGTTTGTGATGTGAAGGGGATTGGAAAACTTGCTTGAATCCAGAATGGCTTCTACTGCTTATTATGGTGCCTAAAACTGTACTCTTACAGAGATAGTACCTTAATGACTTTGAGGCAAAACACTCAATCTTGCTGAGGCTCAGTTTTCTCATCTGTAAAATAGGATAGAAGAGAGTCGAGCTCCTTAAAGTAAATATCTAATGTCTATGGGGGAAGCCAGGTGGTTCAGTGGGTAGAGAACCAGGCCTAGAGAGAGGAGGTCAAATATGGCCTTAGACAACTCCTAATTCCCATTGCTAGCTCTTACCACTTTTCTGCCTTGGAACCAATGCACAGTATTCATTCTAAGATGGAAAATAAAGGTTTGAAGAGAAAAAAATCTAATGCCCTTTGTCGTTCAAATATTGTTTGAGTCTGAGTTCCCTATTAAAATGTAAATATACTATGGGATGTTGAAGACTTTAAACCCCTTCCAGCTAAGGCCTGGGGGAACTTGAGTTGGGTCTACAATCCATAAGATCCAATTGGGTAGAACTGGGTCAACGATACAATACCGAGTTAGCAAGTTAGTCACAATGGTTGACACTGACACGGATGTTTGACCAATCTATGAGACAAGGACTACGGGCAGTCTCTCCAATTTTATTTTATTTCCTTTTGTTTTAAATAACCTTTACTATTCCTGAACTAAAATTAGTTTTATCATCAACTTGTTGCAAATGTTTACCACCAGAACGGCAATCCAAGATGGAAGACCAAACATTCCAGGAAATGCTATGATGATGTCTTGTACTGCCTTTGGATGCCCAGCAATACAAACTTCACCAACTCCTTTAGTTTGCTTCTCTAAAGAGAACATATGAGCCAACTCTCCATTGAGCTAAAACTTCCTTCTGTCTTCTGATCTATAGTGGGAGATTTATCCACTTTGTTCTCTTCAAGGGTACACCACACAAGAACTACAAAGAGACTGAGTTGGACCTATGCTACACACCGTTTTGTATTTTTCCTTGTGTCAGGGGTTTCCATGGCCCAAGAATTCATCACCATATGGCCAATCTAGTGGTAATGAGCTTCTTCCTACTGTGTTAGGCTGGTCATCAGAAAGCAAATTTGACCTGTTGCCAGGACTAAACCTCAGTATCTTTCCAAAATGGAAAGCTTGCCAGATTTTACAGCTTGCTAGAAGAGCCATGATGAGGCCCTGAAGAAGGGCATTTGTAGGATGGTCAGTCAATCAATGAAAAGTTATTAAGCACCTACTATGTGCCAGAACCTCTGCTAAGAAAAGCTCCTTAAAGAGCTCACAATCTGATGGAGGAGACAATTAACAACCATGTACAAACATGCTATATAGAGGATAAATTGGAGGAAGGCACCAAGCTTAATGGGGGAGGAAGGCTGGTAAATAGGCTTCCTGTAGAAGGAGAAGTCTTAGCTGGGACTCACAGGAAGCCAAGGAAATCAGAAAATGAAGATGAAGAGGGAGAGCATTCCAGGGATCAGGGATGGCCATTGAAAATGCCCAGAAGCAGGTGATTGAGTGTCTTGTTCAAGGAACATCAAGGAGGCCACCAGTGTCACCGGATAACAGAAAATGTGGAAGGGAGTGAGGTTTAAAGCTAGAAAGTAATCAGATTGTAAAGGCTTTAAATACCAAATGGAGAATTTTATGCTTGATCCTGGAGGTAATAGAGAGGCAAAGGAGGTAAAACACTGTGTGTGTGTGTGTGTGTGTGAGAAGGGGAAGGTGTCACACAGCCAGCTCTGTGTTTTGTGAAGCTCTCTTTGACAGCTAAGTGGAGGATAGATTGGAGTGAGGAGAGATTTGAGGCAGAGAATCCAACTGGCAGCCATTACAGTAGTCCAGGTGTGAGGTGATGAGAGCTGGCACCTGGCTGGTGGCAATGTCAAACGAAGGAAAGAGGCATATTCTGGAGATGTGGCAAAGATAAAATCATCAGGCCTTGGCTACAGCTTAGATATGGGAGGGTGAGAGACTGTCAAGAGTCCAGGATAACCTCTAGGTCCCCAGCCTTAATGACTGAGAGAGCAACAGGTTCCTCAAGAGCAATAAGGAAGTTAGGGAAAGGGAGGGGAATAAATTCTCCAAAGACCTTGATAAGATTATTAAATTATGGGGGCAGCTGGGTAGCTCAGTGGATTGAGAACCAGGCCTAGAGACGGGAGGTCCTAGGTTCAAATCTGGCCTCAGCCACTTCCTAGCTGTGTGACCCTGGGCAAGTCACTTGACCCCCATTGCCTAGCCCTTACCACTCTTCTGCCTTGGAGCCAATACACAGTATTGACTCCAAGACGGAAGGTAAGGGTTTAAAAAAAATTATTAAATTATAATTTAATTCTATATTTATATATATAAGTTAAATTATAATAATAAAATTATTAAATTAAAGCAAGAGACATTGTGGCACTCCAAGACACCAATGCAAGAGTAAGATAGGTGAAAATGGTGGCACATATGCTGGAAAATAGGGCTAGGCACCAGGATTGGGTTTCAGGCTAGAAATAGAGAACCAAAATGTATAGATTACACAGAAACATCGTCACCTCTCTATAGCATGAATATTTTATTTGACAAAAGAATTGGAAGACTGTTAGCATGGCAAACACTAAATAACATCACCAAAAATGAAAGTGATTGTATTCTGGCAGACAGGAAATGATGCAATACTGATGGTGGAGCCATTTCTGAATCAGATCTCTGTGTCTATGAGAGCAAAGCTAGGAGAGAAAATAAAAATGAGAAAAATATATGGCATATAATTAAAATTTCCATTTGACAAAGCTAAACAAGTTATTGAAAATTAAATTTGGGATACATATGGCTGAAATAACATAAGCATGAATTACAAAATTCCATACAAAAGTTCAACCACTGTAAGTCAATTGCCATAATGAGATCAAAAGAGCCTCTAAAGACCATTGTCAGCAAACACTCGATTGACTTGCCAAGTGCAGAGGTTTGGCAGCCAAGGGCAACAAAGATTTAAAAAATAACCTCATTTGTAAAATTTTATGGGAGATTATTAGCAACGTTGCTTTATAAAAGAGTGAAAGGTAAAACCACTTTAAATTAAACTTGGCAAGAGAACCAATTAAGCCAAGTCATCCTGAGAGCACTTAAGAATGAAGTTGGAAAGGGAACAACATACAAATGAAAGATGGAAAAGATCTGCCAAGTTTTGTTTTGTTTTAATACCACAAAATGTTTTCACCCTCAAAAATGGTAGAGCCATCATACTTGGATTTTATTTTTTTTAAACCCTTACCTTCCATCTTGGAATCAATACTGTGTATTGGTTCTGAGGCAGAAGAATGGTAAGGACTAGGCAATGGGGGTTAAGTGACTTGCCCAGGGTCACACAGCTGGGAAGTGTCTGAGGCCAGATTTGAACCTAGGACCTCCCATCTCTAGGTCTGGCTCTCAATCCACTGAACTACCCAGTTGCCCCCCATACTTGAAATTTAATATCACATTCTAAGAAGTATCTATAAAAGATATAGAAGTGACACTTAAAAAAAAGAAAAAAGAAAAATCAGCTGAAGTAGAAGAGGTGGAAGTGACCTAATTTAAAAGAAACAAGCCTTTAGTAAGTGTCTGCCAATCCCTTCTAAATATCACAGTTGATCCTCAGATCAACCCTAGGAAATAGGTACTTTTATTATCCCCTATTTTACAGTGGAGAAAACTGAGGCAGACAGTGGTTAAATAAGTTGTCTGAGGTAACAAACCTAGTATGTATATGAAGTCACATTTTTTAAAATTTTTTTAAATTAAATTAAATTTTTTTTGGTTACAATAATCTCATTATTTCCCTCCTTCGCCTCCACTCACCCTTCCCGCAGCCGACACGCAATTTCATTAGGTATTACTTGTGTCTTTGATCAGAACCTATTTCCATGTTGGATGAAGTCACATTTGAATCTAAGTCTTCCTGACTCTAGACCCAACAGGCTATTCCCTGTGCCACCTAAATGTCTCTAGGTAAAAGATAAATAAAGGAGAATACAATACTAAAACAATGGAAATTTTCTGAAGACTTTAGTGTTTAAAAAAATTACTAAAAGAATATCAGCAACTACTAACTGATATGCCTACTTTCCAATAAATATGCAATAGGAACTCCTGTTGGATCTAGAAAAGTTGGGTCAATTCACTGCCTCCCTCTCCATTAAGGGTCACTCTCTGGTCTGGACCCATGCATGTGACCTGAATTCAAACCAGGAGAATCTGGTCCCTAAAAAGAAAGAATAGTATCTTTTTTTTTTCCTTCAGATTTTCTCTTTTTCTCTCCTGCTCCAACATATCAGAAGAAAATTACTTAGAACTTATTAGTTCATGTCTTAAATCTCTCCCAAAGGAAGGGCAACCACAGAGGATAGAGCACAGACCTAAAATCAGAAGGACCTAGGTTCAAATTTGGCTTCAGATACTTCCTAACTGTGTGACCCTAGGCAAGTCACCTAACCCCAATTGCCTAGCCCTGGCCACTCTTCTGCCTTGGAATGAATATTTAGTATTGATTCTAAAACATAAGGTAAGGGCTTAAGAAAAAGATTTCTTCAAAGGGATTAAGAAGAGAAAAAAAGTTACATAATCTGTGATGCAATCAGGTAGAGGACAGCTATTTTGTTTCTAAACCAAAAGGAGCACAAGATTCTTGCCAGCTCTCATTAACAAAGACTTAAACAAGCAACAGTAATTCATATTCACAACAAATGCAGTCAATTCACCATATGCAGTCAGTATTTATTAAGCATCTGGATGTGGTAGGCTAATTTTTCGTGCCTGTTATTGCCTCCCAGGAAATAGGGAATTGAATGTCAAAATCTGAGGCAGTTTGGGGGACACCTGAATCAGCACTCACATTTCCTCTTGATTTTGTGTTGCCCAAATGACTCCCTCCAGCTCTATATCTCCTGATAAGCTAGGACAGGTCTTGAGCTCATTCTCCAACTGGTGGTCATCTTCTCAAAGAAATGAAAGAGTCATTTCTAGGGACACTTCCCAAAGTGCAGTTGCCACTGGTGGGGCTGGACCACAAAACTCCTAGTATCTCAAGTTCACAAGCCTATCTCCAAGTTGGAAATGTCCATCTCAGCTTTGCTATCTGGACACCCAGACTCAGAAAAGAAAGCCAAACAGAAGCATTAACTAGGGTTGTGTGATCCAGGCTTAAGCTCACCCAGGCTAGCATATATGCTGGTTGACGTATAGGAGAAGTTCACCATTGTTAACAAGGAAATACACAAAGAGTTTAATCTCACTGGCTACAGGGAAAGATAGAGAGTCTGAGAGTGGAGTCTCTCACTTTAAAGTCCACTGAGCCAATCACTCTTCCTAGTATTACTTTGATGTTTCCTCTCCACCCTTCTGCCATCACAGGATAGAGAATCAAGGGCATGCCTGGGGTTTGGTGTGTCATCCTTAAAGGACAAGTGGAATCACATGTATCCCTGAAAGAAGACAGGGTACAGCCTGAGCACTCCATGGGGTGTGCTCTAGCTGGGGAATATAGAAGGTGGAACGCTGCTATTTACCTCTCCTTACATCTATAAAATCTTTGAGGATAACTGGACGCAGGCTTCCAACGCTGAGAGAGTGGGACTGTCTCTGTGCATCGACTTTTCCACTTACATCTTCATGCACAAGTGTCTTTGTGCACAAAAACGCACAAAGACAATAGTCATCCTCGGTTACCGAGAGACTACTACTAGACTAGACATCTATAAAATCTTTGAGGATAACTGGATGCAGATATGGCTCATAGGATCAGACATATATCTAGAGTTAGGTCCTCCTGAAGCCAACTCTTACACTCTATTCACTGAATGAGAAAGGCCAGAGTTTGAATCTTGCCTCAAACACTTTCTAGTTATGTGAACCAGGGCAAGTCACTAAACCTAGTTTGCCTCAATTTCCTCATCTGTAAATCAGGGATGATGATACCTCTCAGGGTTGTTGTCAGAATCAAATGAGATAACAGATGCAAAGTACTGCACAAATAATAAAGTGCTGTACAAATATTAGCTCTTAGTATCATTTTTACCATCATGTAATTGAATGAAAGATAAAGAGAATGGAGATGCTGTTTGTTGATAGATTATTGATTGTACTTTAAAGAAAAAGACTTGATTTAGTGAGCAAAACCCCATCTTAAAGATTATCTTCCAAAAAAGGTCCCTTCTGCAGACATCAGAATGGTACCAGATTTCTTGAAAGTCAGAGCACCAGGGATGAGCCATGTGGAAGCTCTGATCATTAATATTAAGACATAGAGACACAGATTACAAAGGTGTTCACTGCACTCATGGAAGACTAAGTTGAAGAAGGATTAGGCAAGGGTGTAGTAGGCAAGTAATTGAATGAAACACTGCCCACTTGGTTAATTCCCCCTTCCCCTTGCCTATGGTTTACCCATCCCTTCCCTCATATTTATCTGGATGGGAGGGATCTCTTCAAGGAGCATAGAGGGCTGCCTCCCTGCCCTTTGAGAGTTTTTCAGACCTTATGAAACTACTCCAATGTCCTGTCTTTACCTTGGGCTTGCTGAGTAAATCTTTGCAGACAATGGAAGGTTGCAAGAGGCCATGTTTATATCTATATCTATATATCTTTGTGCTTTTGCTGAAATGAAACAACTTCTGGGTTACATACTTAAAAGTCCTTATTATATTAGACTAGAACCACTTTTAAGTCAAAGCCTGAGACTGAGGTCCTCCAGTCATTCCTACTTGCAAATGATCTTATGCTCATTACATTGTGGGATGGAACATCACAAGTTTCCTGGAAGAAGTCCATAGCCATTCAAAAAAAATGGATTTGAACATCCACAAAGGAAAAATCAAGTGGATGAAAAATATTTACTGTCCTGACTTTAATAAACTGTTAGATAGACAGCCTATAAAGCTTGGCCATCAATACCTAATTACTCAGTCCAAAAGAATTTATTAAATGTATACTAGATGCCAAACACCATTTTTTTAATACTGAGAATACAAAAGCAAAAGTACAATCTCTGCCCTGGACAGACACAACTAATGGACTAGAAAGTGGACCCAGAATTGAACAAGAGAAGAGTGTCAGCTGGGTTGCTTATGGGAAGTTGCAAAGCTCCTTTAATGGCCCCAAATGTCTCCATGAAATGAAGACTCATATTTTTATATTAATATGATTAACATAATATAGTAATATAATAACTATATTTATATTAAGTATAATTATATAATAATATTATGCTATATTATAATGTTATATTATAATGATATATAATAGTATTTTATTATATCATATTATATTATAATATATTTATACTGGTGCTGTATAGTTTCACATAAAGGAATTTGAAGAGGAACAATGTGAAAATAAGCCTAGGAATATTTCCTGGAATTACTTGAACTATTAATAATTATAATGTATGCTCATTAATTATATTAAAGTGTAAATAAAGCTTATAGTAAGTTGAATTTCTAGTAGACAAATACTTAAATGTTTTTGAACTACAAAGAAGAAGAATAGTTGACATTTATTAAATCCCACACAGTGCCAGGTGCTATGCTGAGAGCTGGGGGCACAAGGAAGGGCAAAAAGCAGTCCTTGCTCTCAAAGAGACCATGGTCTAATGGGGCAGACAGGATACAAACAAAATACATTTAGATTAAATTGGAGATTATCTCAGAGGGAAAGCATGAGCATACAGCTTCCAGTGAAAGCTTCTTGCAAAAAGTAAGATTTTAGCTGAGATTTGGAGGAACTCAAGGAAGCCAGGATGCAGGGTCAAAAAGGGCAGGTGGTCCATCATGATGCCTACCTGTGAAAGGCTTTATCTGCCAAACAGGGGAATTTGTATCTTACTCTATGTAATAAATTAGATTTAAGTTTTATGCTAAGTATTAGAATTCTAAAGTAATACTGTGGTCGCCAATTTAAAAATATTACAGCTTAAGTCAAAATGACTTAGCAGCTTTATTTACAAAGAAGTGGAAAGAGTGAAAGTGGAAAAAGGTAGATAAAGAGATAGAAAGTACTGCCTAGGTACAAAATATCCTAAATGTAATTCTGATGTCTCCAGACTGCAAATACAAATCTGAAGGCAAATCTCACCATAATCTAAAGTCCTAATTAGGAAGCCAAAATCCAAAGATCCAGAAGATGCTGAAGAATCCCCCAAGAAACTTCAGTGCACACAAGGGCTAAGACCTCCAAGAATCTCCCCAGAACTCACGATGAAGGGAGTGTCCTACTGAAGCACCAATGAGCAGAGAGGGTCTCCTCACCAAAGAACCAACCATCACAAGCCAACACAGGATCCAGGGAAAGAGTCTTCTCCTCCAGTCCAGCTCACCAACACAGAGAGAGAATAACTGAATCCTCGAGCTGACCTTTTTAAAGCAGTTTTTTTGATGGCACTTCCTGTCACTCCCCCATTTTATGGGAACCAATCACAATCTTTCAATTTGCTTACTACTGCCCAAAGTGGGGGGCCAGGGACCTTTGAGGTATAAGCTTACTCTAGTAAGTGATGTGTGAACTCTTTTACTTAGTGTCAAGTAAGGGTACTTTAAATTCTTGATTTAATTAGCTAAAAATAGGTAAGGGGAGATAATCCTAGCTTCACAATCCCCCCTGTGATTCTTTGGGAGTCTATTCTCCCCAATGAATCATTTAACATAATTAGTTTATACCTCTAAAGATCTTCTAACTAAAGATGCATACAATATTGCATGTAGGAAGCTACAATAGTTGGAGATGAGAGGGAAATAGAAGACAGAGAACAAAACCAATATTTGTTAGGCACATTGACAAAAAACTGATTAGGGATCAGTCCCCTTTGGCATAAGAGTTTACATTCAGAATAAATGATATGTTCAATCCCCTTCAGTTCAATCAATTATGTCCCAGAGTTCATTCTGGATCTTCTGATGCAGTGCAGGTTTCTTTATGGCACTTTCTTCCGAACAGTTCACTTTCTTGATTTGAGGAGTTAGTGAGCTTTTTTCCCTAAAATTTCTCTCAAAAAAAGTTAAATGTTGGATTTTGCAAAAATTATACACCTACCTATACTGGATGTAACCATGAGCTTGAAACCATAAACTTATGAGTAACAGAGAGGTATAAATAACTCCCCCTTACTCTGATTCCAAGTGAAGGAGGATACAAGTAGGAAATGAGGTTCAAAAGACAGATTCTACTATTTTGCAGTTTGAGCCAGGACAAGCCTTTTGCCTCGATGGACAACCTTTGGGGAGGATCCTACCATACCTGTCCAGCAAAATGAGATGAGTGGCCTGTGGGTAACACAACCAGTGCATGCTACAGGAGTGATTGAATGAAGTGTATGTAGGAAAACAAACTCTGGCCCAGAAATCGAGTGCTTTGGGTTTGTGTTCTGATTCTACCACACACTCATGGAGAGCTGTAGGCAGTTCCCTTGCTCCCACTGGGCTCCATTTTCTTCATCTGTTAAAGGGGCTCAATAATCCCAAAAGTTTCTTCCAGCCCTGATACTCTGTGCCAGTCAATGGTGAGTTAAACTCACCAGCAGGAAGTAAGCTCTTGGAAGAGAGCCAGCCCACTGGCACTGACGTTTGGTTCACTGCCACTCAGGCCCTCTAAGCTGGACAGCTGACAAGGATGGATGACAGGACGATTCTTGAACAGGGCTAGAGTGGGATGGGAGAAATGTGTTGGAAAAGCACATCAAGCTGTGAGATACAGCAAAGCCACAACGGACTCCTCTACTCACACAGCAAACAGAATCCCAGATTTGTAGAATGTCAGAACCAGAAGAAACCTTAGAACACAGATGTCAAAGCTGGAAAACAACATCATTTAAAGTAAAGAGCAATGCAATGTCCCTGAACAATCTGCAGGGTTCTAAAAAACAATATCCACAAGCAGAGGATAAAATGTGGGAGTAAAAACACCAAGGAAAAGCAACTGCTTGACTACAGGGTTGGAGGGGATAAGACTGAGGAGAGACTCTAAATGAACACTCTAATGCAAATACCAACAACAGGGAAATGGGTTAGAAACAGGAAACATGTGATACCCAGTGGAATCGCGCATCGGGTTATGGGGGGGGGGGAGGGAAGAAAAGAAAATGATCTTTGTTTCCAATGAATAATGTTTGGAAATGACCAAATAAAATAATGTTTAAAGTGAAAAGAAAAAAAAAATTTAAATAAAGTAAAGAGCATTGGATTGTGGTTCCAAGGACCTGAGTTCAAATCCAAGAACTGCCTAAGTAGGTAAATTACTTCCCTGAGCCTTACTTTTATCACCAATCTATATAAAGGCATCCCAAAGTGCATGCAAAGGAATGGTCCACCCTCTGTATCCTTCTCCTTAGGGACTGTGCTCTGCTCCCTGCCAGGAACAACAGGTCCTGCTTGACTCTGTGCTTGGCATAGAAATGGAGTAAGGAGCAGGGCTATGTCAAAGAGGGCCTGAACTAGGAAGTGCTTCCACATTATGGCCTTTTAAAATTTACTCTGCATAATTCTATTCTTTTTGTTGCTTAGTTATTTTTCAGTCCTGTCTGACTCTTTGAGACCTCATTTGAGGTTTTCTTGGCAGAGATACTGGAGGGGTTTGCCACTTCTTTCTGCAGTTCATTTTACAGATGAAGATGAAGGCAAACAGGATTATTTCATTTATGTAGGGTCACCAAGCTAGTAAGTATCTAAGATAGGATTTCAGCTCAGCCCTGCCTGACTCCAATCCCAGTACTCTATCCACTGTGCCATCTAGCTGCCCCATTCTCTTCCTAAACACACACACACACACACACACACACACACACACACACACACACACACAATTGGAATTTCCATAGACAAAGCAGAATACAAACAAAAAAATTTTCCAGTGAAACCATAGGTCTCCATTTCATGTCACGTGCATTAAAATAATTTTAGAAGGTGGAAATTCTACATATTCTTTTCAAAACAGCTTCTTTCTGAACTTTCCATAATCTTTTGTGCATTTAAAAAAATGTTTCGATGGCCCTTCTTTTGTGGAGAGGAGAATGTTGCTAACATTATTATAATAGAATAAAACATAATATAACATGATATATATGTAAAATACATACTTAAAAGCCTATATATTTCTGCATCTTGAATTCATCAGCTCTCCAGCAGGAGCTAGGTAACATGCCCCATCGCTGGTTCTCAGGAGACATGCTTGGTAAATAATTTCATCAGAGTTCTTTAAGTCTTTCAGAGTAGTTTTTCTTTACAAAGTTGTCCTTGTACACATTGTTCTCACTTCTCTGGATCAGTTCATACAAATCCTCCCAAGATTCTCTGAAATCATTTTTCTTCCATCATTTCTAGTGGGTTAGAACTCTTCCATTAGGTATGTAAACCACCATTTATTGTGCCATCCCCTAACTGATAGACATTCCCTTTATTTCAAGATTTTTTTCTCCCCTTCCCATTTTGATACTACCTTAAGGACTGAAGTTTATTTTGCCTGCCTTTATGTCCTTGGTGTTATCCTCCCTTTTAAGCCTCCACTCTCTGTATCCATGTTTCTCTGTTGAGTTTGATATATTCCAACCTATATCAAACAGGTGTCTAATGGGGAGGAGTTCTGTGGGAAAGGACCTGCTCCCTGCTTTCCTCCAGAGGGCTCTGTATTCAACTTCCTTCTAAAGGTCATGCATGATCTGATGGGTCCTTTTGTTTTCATGATAGGGATGGGGAGGAACAATCATGTGATGATAAATGTTTAGCAACCTACTTTGTGAGGAAAAAAAGAAATGTACAAAGGACATGTTTTTAAGTTTTATCTGTATCATGAATACTTCCTGCATCACTTTCTCAAATCTAGACAAGCAATAAGAGATGCTTAGTATTTGCCAATTTCTGAAATGTAAATTCTCAGACTAAAATTTTAATCACTTGTTTTCTTGAACCTGTGTGAATTAGCTCCAGCATACCTCTTGGGTAAAGGGTTGTGTCAACGAAGGTTGGTGACTGATCCAACAAGAGCTCAGTAGTTTTTAAAAGAAAAGGTTAGTTTCCACCTCTCCACCCCCCCTACTCCTCCTCCTCCTCTTTCTTCTTCTCCTCCTCCTCCTCCTCCTCCTCCTCTTCCTCCTCCTCCTCCTCCTTCTTCTTCTTCTTCTTCTTCTTCTTCTTCTTCTTCTTCTTCTTCTTCTTCTTCTTCTTCTTCTTCTTCTTCTTCTTCTTCTCCTTCTCCTTCTCCTTCTCCTTCTCCTTCTCCTTCTCCTTCTCCTTCTCCTTCTCCTTCTCCTTCTCCTTCTCCTTCTCCTTCTCCTTCTCCTTCTCCTTCTCCTTCTCCTTCTCCTTCTCCTTCTCCTTCTCCTTCTCCTTCTCCTTCTCCTTCTCCTTCTCCTTCTCCTTCTTCTTCTTCTTCTTCTTCTTCTTCTTCTTCTTCTTCTTCTTCTTCTTCTTCTTCTTCTTCTTCTTCTTCTTCTTCTTCTTCTTCTTCTTCTTCTTCTTCTTCTTCTTCTTCTTCTTCTTCTTCTTCTTCTTCCTCTCTCTCTGTCTCTGTCTCTCTCTCTCTCTCTCTCTCTCTCTCTCTCTCTCTCTCTCTCTCTCTCCATCTCTATCCCTGACTCCCTGTCACTCGATCTCTCTGTTTCTATGTCTCTGTCGATTTCTTTCTTTTCCTTCTCTCTCCCACCCCCTTCCTTTTTTCTGAGTGTGTCTCTTGGGACTCCACCAGCTTTTTCTTTGACTTCACAATGAGGGACCAGTGGGTAAGGGGGAGTATTCTCCCACTGCCATTAATGGATTCTCCTCCTTCTTCCAACAGATCCATCTAAGATCAAGGACAAGACCAATGGAGCTTGGAAAATGCTAGGTAAATGCCAACCAACAGGCTGGCATGTGGCTTCCTCAGTGTTTCCATGGCAATGTATCTGGGGCAGGATCAAGATCATATTACATTAAAGTGTTGGTCTAGCTAATCTATAAGATCTCTTTCTGCTCTGATTTCACAGTTGGAGAGGTCAGAGCATCTGGGTTTAAATCTTAGACCAGATACCTATTATATGTGAAGCCTTGGGCAAGTCACTTCTCCTTCTGGATCGCAGTTTCCTTAGCTATAAAGTGAAAGAGTTGGACTAAAGGCAAAATTCTTTCCAGCTCTAAATTCTACAATCTAATGGCCCCAACCTTTGAGTGTTAAAGCTGACTATATAAACAGAAATACTAAGGGGATGCTGTCCAGTTAGCCAGCTGTGTGCACCAGGGAGAGCTATACAAAGAGACTATTTCTTCCAAGTGCTGTCCTTGAGGAGGAGGTAAGAAGTAGGTGGGCCTGAATATATCCAGGGTGGGCCCCTGGTCTCTACAACAAAGGAGACAGTGTCTCCAGGGGGAAGATGTACCACTGAATTAATCGTTTTCAGCCTATAGAAGAGTCCACCCTCAAGAATGATTCATCTGCCCTCTGGAAGTGGTTACTGGGAAACAAATAAGATGTTTGTCTAAAACACAAGATTCCACACATCCATGAAGATACTCCCCTTTCACCTCTTCCTCTTGGAATTCTTGGTTTCCCTCAAAGCACAGTTTAATGTCCACCTCTTCCAGGAAGTTTTCCTTGATCCCCCAAGTGTTTGTAAGTATTTCTCCCCTTCTTGAAATTATCACCATTTAAATTTTCTATCTACATTCTTTGGATTTACTTATTGTCTGTGTATGTTGTATTTCTCCCAGTAGAATGGTTGTTGTCCTTCTTACTGGAAAAGGACCAAAATGACAACACTAACAACCATTTATTAAGTATTTGTTATTATGAGTAGCTATGTGGCTCAGGGGATAAAGAGCCAGACCCAGAGACAGGAGGTCCTGGGTTCCAATCTGGCCTCAGACACTTCCTAGCTGTATGACCCCGGGCAAGTCACTTAACCCCCATTGTCTGATCCTTACCACTCTTCTGCCAATACACAGTATTGATTATAAGACAGAAGGTAAGGGTTTAAAAAGAAAAAAAAAAAGATTTATTACTTGCCAGGTACAGTATGAAGTAAATATAGTCCCTGCCCTCAAGAAGCTTACATTACAATGGAGGAGACAACATGTAAGTAAATAAGTAAGTAGAAAACCCAAAGGAAGTCATTGGGGTGGGGCAGGGAGACTGGGAGCTCCCATTTGGTTAAAGTCTTGAAGCTATGGTGAAACTGAAGAGAGAAATCATTCCATGTGTGGGGAATAGAGGTCAGGAAAACCTTGGTGGTCTTGAAAGGAATTGAACTGAACTGAATTGAACCTAATTAAATTAACACCCTTTTACCTACAATCTTAAGTTTTCTCTGAGCTCAATGATATTTCATTCCAAATCATATATCTTCAGAGTCAGTCTTTTTTTCAAACAACATCCCTCTGATGTATGCTGGTAATACTAACTTGCATTCAGAGGTAGTTGACTGACTGTCAGACCACACTTCAGTTCTATGGACTGCTTTTATTCATCAGTGACTTGCCTCCTTCAGAAACTTCCTCCTGGGGTTACCATTTTAGGAAGAACTCGAAGCTTGCTTCCCCTCACTAGAGCCTGAATTTCTCCACCCTGCACTGTCCCCACCCCAATGTTCATCTCCTTCCTTACAACTTCCTAGCATCTTTTGATGTATAGGCAGGGTTATTGTCCATCAGAGTGTAAGCTTCTGGAGCTGAGGGACTGTCTTGCCTCCTTGAATCTGTATCCTCAGGGCTTAGTATGCATCTGACATATAATAAGTGTCTAGTGAATATTCATTCTATCTATCTATATGTCTGTATCTTTCTATCAAACCATCTCTTTATCTGTCCATCCATCTATCCATCCTTCTATCTATCCATCCATCCACCTATTTGTCTATCCATCTATCTGTCTGTCTGTGTCTTTTTATCTATCTATCCATGTATCTATCTGTCTGTCTATCAATCCATCTCTTTATCTGTCCATCCATCTATCCATCCTTCTATCTATCCACCTATTTGTCTATCCATCTATCTGTCTATCTGTATCTTTTTATCTATCCATCTATCTATCCATCTATCTATCTGTCTGTCTATCTATCCATCTATCTAGCCTTCTATCTACCTATTTATCTCTATCTAGCCATCTCTCAATTTCTCTATCATCCATTTCTGTATCATCTAGCTCCATATTCATCTCTTTCCATCATCCACCTCTCAATCTCTCTATGATCTAGCTCTTTGTATCTATCATCCATCTCTATATTGCTCTATGATCTCTCCATCCTATTACTCATCCATCTCCATCCATCTGACCACCAGTCTATCAATCTATCTCTCCATAATAAAGCTGTTATCTCAAGGAAACCAAATTGGCACCTATTCTAAGTTCTGCTCTGTGCTACAGGTTTCGAAATATTCACATGCTGTATCCAGCCTGGATTCCTTATCTGTTGACCCAGGTACAAGAGTCCATAGGTAGATCATGTAAGATCAGATTCCCTGCTCTCTGTTCTTTTGTTAGATATCTTGCATGTCAGGCTCTAGATCTGTTTGACTGACCTAGAACCAGCATCTTGACATCCTGGCCTTTCCCTTGGGTTCTCATTGCTTTGTGCCTGGAACCTCCCTTGGAACTTCCTTTATATCATGGCTGAACTTGCTGTTGTTACCTTTCTGTGAATAATTTGTGAATAATGAGACTTCACTTGGACCAAGATTCAGTCATAATGATCTGCCTTTTACTAAAAAACTCTTAAAGGCTCTATCAGTGAAAGAGGTCATAAGCAATCCAAGACAATGAAGAAACACCACTAACCTTCTAAAAATATTTTCCATTTTTAACACACACATATATACCCATATAGTACATGCTAAATATACAATGTACATATATAAAATTATATATACATATGGATATATTTTAAAGGGAGTCCACACACACACACACACACACACACACACACACGAGCAGCTCAGTCTATCCCTTCCTAGCTGCCATGTGGCCATGAACACTTGACATCCAAAGTCTCTGTCCTATCTTGGTAAGACTGAGCCTAGGTTTGAAGCTACCAATTCTGTATTTATTAGTTCCTGATCTTCGATGAGTATTTCTCTCAACATGTATTTGCCAAGGCTGTAGCTGGGTAGCTCAGTAGATTGAGATTCAGGCCCACAGATAGGAGGTCCTGGGTTCAAATATGGCCTCAGACCTAGCTGTGTGACCCTGAGCAAGTCACTTAACCACCCTTGCCTACTCCTTACCACTCTTCTGCCTTGGAACCAATATACAGGAAAATGTGAGATAAAAATTAATTATATCAGGGGGCAGCTGGGTAGCTCAGTGGATTGAGAGCCAGGCCTAGAGATGGGAGGTCCTAGGTTCAAATCTGGCCTCAGACACTTCCCAGCTGTGTGACCCTGGGCAAGTCACTTGATCCCCATTGCCTAGCCCTTACCACTCTTCTGCCTTGGAGCCAGTACGCAATATTGACTCCAAGACAGAAGGTGAGGGTTTAAAAAAAATTAATTATATCAAAAGACTTAGTATATAATGTCATATTACCTTAAACCAAAAGTATTTATCACCTAATGATGTTTGATGCCACATTTTGGTAAAAATCATGGTTGTGATGCATATAAATACTCAATAAATTGTATGCACATGCATAATAGTTACTGTTCAGTCACCTGAGTCATGCCTGACTCTTTGGGACCCTGTTTGGATTTTCTTGGCAAAGATCCTGGAGTGGTTGTCCATTTCTTTCTCCAGCTCATTTGACAGATGAGGAAACCAAGGCATACTACTAGTCCCCACTATTTCTCTGCCTATTAAAATGTTTCATTACTTCAAATGAGGCATCTAGGTGAAGCAGTGAGTTCAAATCCAGTTTCAGCTACTTTCTAGCTGTGTGACCCACAGCAAGTCATTTAATCCTGTTTGTCTCAGTTTCTTCAACTATAAAATGGGGATAAAATAGCACCAACATCCCTAGCTTGTTGTGAGGATCAGAGGAGATGAGAATGTGTTCCATAGGCTAGCCTTGAGAGCCCAGGGTCACCCCCATTCCATGTCGAGGAAGGACTGGGGAGGAAAATCTTCAAAATGACTTCTTTTTGTTTGTGTTTAACAGAGCCTGTCTGTTGGAGGGTCCCAATGATGAAATTCTCTCTACCTATACAGGATAGCATTTGCTTGGTGCCCAGGGCACTAGAAGGTTAAGAGACTTACCCAGGGTCACACAGACAGTATGAGTAAAAAGCAGAACTTGAATCCAGGTCAGGAGTTCTGAATGTTTCCTTGTGTTACAGATCCTTTGGGAAATCTGGTCAACCCTTCTCAGAATCATGTCTCTAAATGCATCAAGTAAAATACACAGTATTTCAAAGGAATTTCAGCTACATCAAAATATAGTCATTAAAATATTTTAATGCAAGTTTAAGGACCCCCAGGGTTAGACCTCCTGTACCCCACCATCATGCTTCTGTCATGATAAGTAAAATAATAGAAAACTACTCCTGTTTTCTGTTTTTATTTAAATAATTTTTGAAGGGTTGCTAAGTGGCCCAGTAGCTAGAGAGCTGGGCTGGGAGTCAGGAAGATCTGAGTTCAAAACCAACCTTAGACACTTACTTGCTATGTGTCCCTGTGCAAGTCACTTAACTTGGTTTGCCTCAGTTTGCTCAACTGCAAAAGGAACTGGAGAAGGAAACAGCAAACCATTCCAGCAAGAGCCAAGAAAACCCCAAGAAGAGAGGGGCGCAACTCAACAACAGCGATAATTTTCGAGGCTTTGCCCAGTATGATTTAATAGCTTTTTGGTATGTTCTTATATATTATAACCCAACAAGCATCCGTTACCAATGGGATCTCATTCAATCTTCAGGCAGGTAAGTAGAGGCAGTTATTCCTATGTTATATAGCTGGAGGAGACTCGGAGACTCAGAGAGCCTAAGCCATCTGCCCACCATCACCCAGTAAGTGTTGGAGCTGGGGGTAGCATGGATCTCTCCCAGGCCACATCTCACTCCTCTTTCCCCTAGAACATGCCTCCTCTGCCTGGAGCATATTATACGCCTCTCTGTGTTTTTAAACCCTAATCTTCCATCATGAATCAATATCAGTATTGATTCTAAATCAGAAGAGCGGGAAGAGCTAGGCAATAGGGCCTAAATGACTTGTCCAGGGTCACAGAGCTAGAATATAGCTTTCTTTAATGTGTCAAAGATGAAATTTTCTTGAAGACCAGCCCTGGAACTCGTGAAGATGAACACCTCTCTGGGCTCTCAAGCCTCAGAAGCTACCTGCAGCCTCCTTCCCTTTCCAGGGTTGATTTCATTTTAACAGATTTTCAAAATCCCCTCCAAAGTGGTCTCCTCGCCATTGCCCAAACTCAGCCTTCCATCTGTCACCCCCCATGACTGTGTGATCCATATTGTCCTCAGCTCCACCCCCTAGAATAGATACACCTTCCTTCAGAGAGGATGCCACCTCTTACAGGAAGCTTTTCCTGATTTAATTGTCCCAGATCAGCTCCTCGTTTGGGACTAAATATACCCAATGGGGTCAGGTGGGGAAGGAGTATGTAGAGGGTAGAGGATCATAGCTCGAAAGGGTCTTGGAACCCAATCCCTGAGATGGTATGCCTGATTCAGGGCCACTATTCGCATCCCACCCTATGGGTACTTACTTGCCTCCCCTATTAGCAGTCATTCTACCCTGACCTTGCCACAACTTGGCCCATTACCTAGTCCTGCCCTTATGGGTTCAAAGGATTTAGAGTTGGAAAGAAGATCTAAAAGGTCATCTAGTCCAAACTTCCCTTCTTACAGATGGGGAAACTGAGGCCCCAGGACAGGAAATTACTTTTCCAAAGTTACGGAGCTTTCTTTGTGCTTGAGATTGGAATTTGAATCTTTAAAGAAGAAAAGAATCACATACCTGTGGGACAATCATGATGCTAGAACTCTAGTTGAGGGTCTGTAGATATCCTTAATATGGCAGAGTACCTCAGAATATTATTCATAGAAAGGGTTCCAGGAATCATCCAGTTCAACTTGCTTATTTGACAGGTGAGCAAAATGGGGATCAGAGAAAGAACAGAAGTGACTCTATCACTACCATATGGCTTAGAAGTAGCAATGGTGAGTTTTGAACCCAGGACCTTGGGTTCTAGAGTGTCAAGGCCCACCCTTGGTCATGCTATCAGCTTACACTCCCATATTTCTGTAGCCAAAGACACTCACTTTCTCCACACTCCATATGTGTCTTCCTCTCATATGGGCTCCATCATGAGAAAACCCTTTCTAAGCTGATGAGAGTAGTGGGACCTTGGAGCTCTCCAGTCATCTCCTTCCTCATGATAAATAATCACTGGCGCCACTTATGAGCCCCACGTTCCAAAATTGAAAACTGATCTGCAGCTGTTCTCCAGCCTCATCCTTTAACATCCACCAAGGCAAGATGGCGCAGTGTGGCCAGCCCTGTCCCGCACTAACAACAGCCAGTGTTTATTTAGCCACTGGAGGGATGCCATCGGATCCTCCCAACAACCCCACAAAGGAGGTCCTGGGGATATTCCCATCTTACCAATGAGGAAAACAAAGTGTTTTCCTCACATCTGATGTGCTTTGGGTCACCCTGCTAGTAAGGCAATGGGATGGGTTTGAACTTGGGTCTTTCTGCCTCTGAGCCCAACACCACCCACAGTGCCAGTGGGATGGCGATTGGCACCAGCTTGGCATTCTGAGAACTTTGTGGATTCTCAGTCTTTACTTTCACTCAGCATCTATCAGCTAGAAAGAGAATCAGAAAATAAACACTGAGAGAATAAGGTCCAAGAAAGGCCCCTCTGGAGAGAAATATTCATGGTGGCCATCCATGGGAGGAAAACACCAGAAACCTGATGAGAGCCAAAGCTCTGAGATATGACTGCGCAAAGGTAAGTACACAAATGTAATGAAATCCTATAGAACTGTAGGGGCAGCTAGCTAGCCACCATAGTGGATAGAACACTTGGCCAACAGTTAGAAAGATCTGAATTCAAATCCAGCCTTAGACACTTACTAACAATGTGACCCTAGGCAAGTCATTTCACCCTGTTTGCCTCAATTTCCTCATTTGTAGAATGAGCCTGAGAAGAAAATGGCAAACCACTCCATCATCTTTGCTAAGAAGATCTGAAAAGGGGTCAGGAAGAATCAGATAGAAATTACTGAACAAGATCAAATCATTGAGCCATAAGGAGGATGTATATGAACTGATGCATGGAAATATTTCAAAATGAGAAAACCGAACATAATGAATGTAATTTAAAAAAAAAAAAAAGAGGAGGACATTACCAAAAGCTAGAGTTCTGGCAACATGAGTGCCTTTTAGGCATTTGTACAGAGGTGGTCCTTTCTCAGTGAAAGACCTGAGTTCAAGTCTAAGACACAGAGTAAACTCTGGAATGTTGGAAGAGTAACTTCCTATCTCTGAGCCTCAGTTTCCCCATCTTTAACATGAAAAAGTTGGACTCAAAGGTCTCAAATCATTTTTCCAACTCAATTCTTTAGACCATAGAGGCTAGACTTAGACTTTGCCAGGTAGACAGGTCGGGGACCCAGAGTAGACAGCTATTGCCCCAAAAGACAGCAGACACATAGTATTTAGTACTTCTCATAAATTCACACACAGATGTATGACTATGCAAGCAGGTAAAGACATTAGAGCAGTGTGTTTGGAATTGGAGGATCTGGGTTCAGATCCTGGCATTATCATTGTTTCTACCTGGGGTGACCCTAGGCAAATCTCTTGTCTGGATGCCACTTTCTTCCTTGATTCTAAAACCTTTCCTGGTCCCAAACCCCTCAAGCACAAGGATACACAGACTGCACATTTCTACATACTCACATGTACACAGGTAGAGACACACGAGTAGATGTGCACACATGATGCCATAACAGATTACATCTACAGCTAAGGACTCAGACACTCATCCCTGAAGCTTAGCACAGGGACAGTCAGGTAGCACAGTGGATAAAAAGCAAGGTCTGGAGATGGGAGGTCCTGGGTTCAAATGTGACCTCAGACCCTTCTTTGCTAGGTGACCCTGGGCAAGTCACTTAACCCTCGTGCCTACCCCTTGCCCTTCTGTCTTCAAATTGTTGATAAGGCAGAAAATAAGGGTTTTTGAAATGTATATATAATATATTTATATGAATTTATTTAAGTAATAAATAGATATAGTTGAATAATAATTATTATTATAATATAAACAATAATATAATAATTATTCTATTTAAATATACCCTATTTAAATGATATAATATATATATGTTATTTGACTGATTGACATCTGTATAGGTGTACAGGTGCGTGTACCCACACATGCATGTCTTTCTCTGTGTTCATGCCTTTGTATGACAGCAGGTGCTCATATGTGTGTCTAGACCTCTGCCTTTGGAGACAGAATCCTATGATGGCCACAGTATTCGATTCAGGTTCATGAAGATTTCTGTTCAAACTCACAAAGCTCATTGACCAGCTGGTGTGACTCTAGCCAAGTCTTTCTACCATGCCACAATATGATCATTCCCATTTTATGGCTGAGAAGACTGAGGCTCAGAGAGAGGAAGTGAGTCAGAGATGGCATTTAACTGGAGATCTCCCCATTCCAAGTCCAGAGCTCCTGCCCTGACCCCACTGTTTCCCTGGGGGAGAACCTACATGCCAGAACCCAGACCCACAAGCGTAATCCTAAGGTTTGCTTTTCTCTCCCCAAAACAAATCCGTGACTCTGCCTTGCTGGGGGCCCTAAGGTAGGTACTGACCCAAATCCAGCAGCACCCCCTTCCCAGGCAAGGGCCCCCCAAATCAGGCTGACTGTTTAAAATCACCCATGAATAAGATCGATGGGTCCACCCTTTTGGTGCCCGTATTTGGAAAAGGTCCAAATTGGAGCTGGGGCAGGAGAACGTCAGCTGATTCTGGGATTTCTGCCTTCACTCTTCAGAGAGAGGAAGAGGGTCCCTCCAGCTTTCCCTCTGAATGAGATCTGTTATTCTCCATTGGCTGACCTGGTGGCGGTTCCTGAAATAGCTGCCCATCACGTCTCCCCAAAGGCTTTGGAAGATGCCCGGGTTCCAGGTGTGGTCCTGGCCCATCCCCTCCTGCTTTCCTGGGTGACTCGGAGCTCCCATCCCTCCCCAGTGCCCCTGCGAAGATGCTTTCAGAGAAGCAGGACAGGATGAGAGAAGGCACAATGTCGCCTTCTCTCTGGCCAGGAGCATCTTATTGGGAAACGTCCAGGGGAAGAGCATGAGGCCCTTTAGAGCACCTTTTATATGCCCGGCACTGGGCTAAGTGCTTTACTTTAAGCATTAAAACAATGACCTTGGGAAAGAGATGCAATCATTGTCCCCATTTCACAGAGGAGAAAACTAAGACCCAGAAACAGGGACTAGGTTTCTTTTCCCTTTATTGATAGCCTCAGAACTCAACACAGAGCCTGGTACATATATACCTTAAGTCTGACCTGGGTCCAAACTCTGTCTATGCTGTGTGTCTATGCTTGCTGTTGTTGTTCTTCAGTTGGGCCCAACTCTTTGTGATCCTGTTTGGGGTTTTCTTGGAGGGGTTTGCCATTTTCTTCTCCAACTCATCTTACAGATGGGGAAACTGAGGTCCACAGGGTGAAGTGACTTGTCCAGGGTCACCCAGTGAACCCAGGAAGATGAGTCACCTTGACTCCAGACCCCATCCCCCTCTACCTCTTGGTGCCCTCCAAATAAGGTCTAGACAGGATAAATTGGAGATATTGAGCAGAGGAAAGGCATAAAGACTGGGATCAGGAAAGCTGCTTGGACAAGGAGGGACTTTAGCTGAGATCTGAAGGAAACTAGATTGTGATGCTCCAAGATGGGCAGCCCCACTGGGAGTAGGATGTGAGCTCCCTGAGGGAAGAGACTGTTTCTAGTTTCACCTTTGGATCCCCTACTGCAACGCCTTACAAGGAATAACGTGTGCTGGAATGGACGGGGTTCCATTGGATTGGAAAAGTGATGGTGTTCAAGAGTTGTCTGTGGGGGCAGCTGGGTAGCTCAGGGGATTAAGAGCCAAGTCTAGAGATGGGAGGTCCTAGGTTCAAATCTGACCTCAGATACTTCCCAGCTGTGTGACCCTGGGCAAGTCACTTAACCCCCATTGCCTAGCCCTTACCTCTCTTCTGTCTTGGAACCCATACCCAGTATTGATTCCAAGATGGAAGGTCAAGGTTTAAAAAAATAAAGAAATAAGGCATGCTTTTGAACCCAATCACTGTAGGAATTTGTTTTGCTTAACTGTATATTTTTGTAATGAGTTTTGTTTTTTCCCAAAGGGGAGTGGGGCATGAGAGAAGAGGAAAGAGGGGAAGGAGAGAGGAGGGAGAAGGTAATCGATGCATTTGTTAATGCCCTGAAGAGAAGAAGGAAAGCCAGAATCCCAGAGAAGACAGTTCTTTGACTTTGTTTTTGACCAAAAACAAACAGTTGACAGTTCTGTAGTTCTTCTTCTGCATATTTGGTCATGAAAATTCAGCTGTAAAAACAGCGATCTGCAGCTTCTTCCTACCACCCTCCTTCTGCCATCCTATGAGGGTGGAAATGCCCATTCTCTCTGGCATTGGGATGGCCCACCCTAAAGGGTCTCTTCTTCCTAAGTCCTCTGGCCAGTCGTTCCTCTCGCATCTCCCAGAAGGCTCAGCATCCTCAGCTCAGCTCCGGCTTTCAAGCCCTTCCGATGGATCGGCTGGCCTTTACGCAGTGAAGGTTTTTCTTTAGCTGAACCACAAGCAGCTCGTTTCCCTCTCTTGGCTAATTGAGAAAGCCTCAATGAGCCTTTATGATCGGTTGGGATATTAGGGGCCTGTCTAGTGCCTAAAGCCAGAACGAGAGTTATGAGGGTTCCGTCTTTCAGGCAGCTCCCCCCACCTTTCTTTTCTTTATCCCTGAATCCTTGCTCTTTGATTCATTTCTTTCCTTTTCTTTTTTTAATCCTTACCTTCTGTTATATGATCAATATTGGTTCCAAAGCAGAAGAGCAGACTTCCGGTTAAGATGGCGGCTTAGAGAAAGCTGAAGTTCAGATCTCCGGAAAACCCTTCCCGACCGATCTCAAACTAGAAGCTCCTAAGGCGCCGAAATTCAAAACGATCAACAGCACAGACCCTGGGAACCCTCCTCCTGGACCTGGACCCGGTTCAAAAGGTACGGCTCCCCTTAAAAGCCAGAACCCGAGATCCCTCGGACCTCAGGGGTAGGAGCGCAGAGTCCAAGGCTCCCGGAAGCGGCAGCCGCGCCGGGCTCAGAGAGCAGGGTCTGAGGAACAACAACCCTCAGGGTCTTCTACCCAAGTCCCAGTCCCGGTGAAAGTTACTGCCTGGGGCCTCCGCTGCAAAGAGCTGGTCGGTCCGGGGGAAAGTTACTGCCTGGGGCCTCCGCTGCAGAGAGCTGGTCAAAACAACAGCAACCCTCAGGGCGGGCAAGACAGCCTCACGGGCTGGATCCTGCTATCCAAGTCTCAGTGAAAGTCTGTGCTCTCGGAGCTTGGGGAAGCGGCAGCCCATCCCCCCGCAGGCCGACGAAACAGCCTCACGGCCAGGGATTCTGAAGGCAACTTCCGGAAATCGAGCCAGGGGGGAGAGTGTGGCCTCGTGGTCCGACCCTTCCATTCCAGTTCCAGTGAGGCATATTCAGTTTAACCCAGGGAACGCTCATAGAACCAACATCTGCCCAGGACTAAAGCCACTGATCACCAGACAAAGACAAGAAAAGCCAATCCTCCACGTTCAGAGATGACAAATTCCACAGAAGCACAGAAGCCCCAAAATACCAAGAAAAATAAGAAGAAAGGGGCGACTCTGGACACATTCTATGGAGCCAAAATACAAAATACAGAGCAGATAGAAGAAGATATACAAGAAAATTCTCCAAAATCTTCCAAAGGAAATAGAAACTCTCCACAAACCCATGAAGAATTTGAATCAGAAAGGACCAAAAAGATGGAAGCCCTCTGGGAGGAAAAGTGGGAAATGATGCAAAAGAAATTCACGCATCTACAAAACCAGTTTGACCAAACTGTAAAAGAAAACCAGGCTTTAAAGCAAGAACTAATAAAGCAAAGCCAAAACACCAAGAAATTAGAAGAGAACATAAAATATCTCACCGACAAGGTGATAGATCTGGAAAACAGGGGGAGAAGAGAAAATTTAAGAATAATTGGACTCCCAGAAAAGCCAGAAATAAACACCAAACTGGACATGGTGATACAAGATATAATCAAAGAAAATTGCCCAGAGATTCTAGAACAAGGGGGCAATACATCCACTGACAGAGCTCACAGAACACCTTCTACACTAAACCCCCAAAAGACAACTCCCAGGAATGTAATTGCCAAATTCCAAAGCTATCAAACAAAAGAAAAAATCCTACAGGAAGCCAGAAAAAGACAATTTAGATATAAAGGAATGCCAATCAGGATCACACAAGACCTTGCAAGTTCTACGCTGAATGATCGTAAGGCATGGAACATGATCTTCAGAAAGGCAAGAGAGCTGGGTCTCCAACCAAGAATCAGCTACCCAGCAAAACTGACTATATACTTCCAAGGGAGAGTATGGGCATTCAACAAAATAGAAGACTTCCAACTTTTTGCAAAGAAAAGACCAGAGCTCTGTGGAAAGTTTGATACCGAAAATCAAAGAGCAAGGAATACCTGAAAAGGTAAATATTAAGGAAAGGGGAAAAATGTTATCTTCTTTTACTCAAACTCTCTTCTATAAGGACTACATTTATATCAACCTATGTATACTAATATGTGGGGAAAATGTAATGTATAAATAGGGGGTAAAGAAAGACCAAATAGAATAATGGTTCTCACACAAAGATTCACAGGGGAAGGGGAGGGGAAGAAAACTCCTATAAGAAGGAGAGGAAGAGAGGGGGGGGGGGGTTACTTAAACCTCAATCTCAGGGAAATCAACTCTGAGAGGGAAAAACATCCAGATCCATTGGGATCTTGAATTCTATCTTACCCAACAAGGGTAAGGAGAAGGGAAAACCAAGGGGGGGAGGGGGAGAGGGAGAACAAAAAGGGAGGGAAAGAGAGGGGGGAGGGGGAGGGAACAAAAAGGGAGAGACTAAAAAGGGAAACATCAAGGGAGGGGACAAGGGGGACTGATTCAAAGTAAATCACTGGTCTAAAAGGTAGAGCCGAAGAAGAAAAGGTTAGAATTAGGGAAGGCAATCAAAATGCCAGGGAGTCCACAAATGACAATCATAACTTTGAACGTGAATGGGATGAACTCACCCATAAAACGTAGACGAATAGCTGAATGGATTAGAATCCAAAACCCTACCATATGTTGTCTTCAAGAAACACACATGAGGCGGGTTGACACCCACAAGGTCAGAATTAAAGGATGGAGTAAGACCTTCTGGGCCTCAACTGATAGAAAGAAGGCAGGAGTGGTAATCATGATATCTGATAAAGCCAATGCAAAAATAGACCTGATCAAAAGGGATAGGGAAGGTAATTATATTTTGTTAAAAGGGACTCTAGACAATGAGGAAATATCATTAATCAACATGTATGCACCAAATAATATAGCACCCAAATTTCTAATGGAGAAACTAGGAGAATTGAAGGAAGAAATAGACAATAAAACCATACTAGTGGGAGACTTAAACCAACCATTATCAAATTTAGATAAATCAAATCAAAAAATAAATAAGAAAGAGGTAAAAGAAGTGAATGAAATCTTAGAAAAATTAGAATTAATAGACATATGGAGAAAAATAAATAGGGATAAAAAGGAATACACCTTCTTCTCAGCACCACATGGCACATTCACAAAAATTGACCATACATTAGGTCACAGAAACATAGCACACAAATGCAAAAAAGCAGAAATAATGAATGCAGCCTTCTCAGATCACAAGGCAATAAAAATAATGATTAGTAATGGTACATGGAAAACCAAATCTAAAACCAATTGGAAATTAAACAATATGATACTCCAAAACCGTTTAGCTAAAGAAGAAATCATAGAAACAATTAATAATTTCATCAAGGAAAATGACAATGGCGAAACATCCTTTCAAACTTTTTGGGATGCAGCCAAAGCGGTAATCAGAGGCAAATTCATATCCCTGAAAGCTCATATTAACAAACAAGGGAGAGCAGAGATCAATCAATTGGAAATGCAATTGAAAAAACTCGAAAGCGATCAAATTAAAAACCCCCAGCAGAAAACCAAATTAGAAATCCTAAAAATTAAGGGAGAAATTAATAAAATCGAAAGTGATAGAACTATTGATTTAATAAATAAGACAAGAAGCTGGTACTTTGAAAAAACAAACAAAATAGACAAAGTACTGGTCAATCTAATTAAAAAAAGGAAGGAAGAAAAGCAAATTCACAGCATTAAAGATGAAAAGGGGGACAGCACCTCCAATGAGGAGGAAATTAAGGCAATCATTAGAAATTACTTTGCCCAATTATATGGCAATAAATACACCAATTTAGGAGAAATGGATGAATATATACAAAAATACAAACTGCCTAGACTAACAGAAGAGGAAATAGAATTCTTAAATAATCCCATATCAGAAATTGAAATCCATCAAGCCATCAAAGAACTTCCTAAGAAAAAATCCCCAGGGCCTGATGGATTCACCTGTGAATTCTATCAAACATTCAGAGAACAATTAACCCCAATACTATACAAACTATTTGACATAATAAGCAAAGAGGGAGTTCTACCAAACTCCTTTTACGACACAAACATGGTACTGATTCCAAAACCAGGCAGGTCAAAAACAGAGAAAGAAAACTATAGACCAATCTCCCTAATGAATATAGATGCAAAAATTTTAAATAGGATACTAGCAAAAAGACTCCAGCAAGTGATCAGAAGGATCATTCACCATGATCAAGTAGGATTCATACCAGGGATGCAGGGCTGGTTCAACATTAGGAAAACCATCCACATAATTGACCACATCAACAAGCAAACTAGCAAGAACCACATGATTATCTCAATAGATGCAGAAAAAGCCTTTGATAAAATACAACACCCATTCCTATTAAAAACACTAGAAAGCATAGGAATAGAAGGGTCATTCCTAAAAATAATAAACAGTATATATCTAAAACCAACAGCTAATATCATCTGCAATGGGGATAAACTAGATGCATTCCCAATAAGATCAGGAGTGAAACAAGGATGCCCATTATCACCTCTACTATTTGACATTGTACTAGAAACACTAGCAGTAGCAATTAGAGAAGATAAAGAAATTGAAGGCATCAGAATAGGCAAGGAGGAGACCAAGTTATCACTCTTTGCGGATGACATGATGGTCTACTTAAAGAATCCTAGAGATTCAACCAAAAAGCTAATTGAAATAATCAACAACTTTAGCAAAGTTGCAGGATACAAAATAAACCCACATAAATCATCAGCTTTTCTATATATCTCCAACACAGCTCAGCAGCAAGAACTAGAAAGAGAAATCCCATTCAAAATCACCTTAGACAAAATAAAATACCTAGGAATCTATCTCCCAAGACAAACACAGGAACTATATGAACACAACTACAAAACACTCGCCACACAACTAAAACTAGACTTGAACAATTGGAAAAACATTAACTGCTCATGGATAGGACGAGCCAATATAATAAAAATGACCATCCTACCCAAACTTATTTATCTATTTAGTGCCATACCCATTGAACTACCAAAATACTTCTTCACTGATTTAGAAAAAACCATAACAAAGTTCATTTGGAAGAACAAAAGATCAAGGATATCCAGGGAAATAATGAAAAAAAACACATATGATGGGGGCCTTGCAGTCCCAGACCTCAAACTATATTACAAAGCAGCAGTCATCAAAACAATTTGGTACTGGCTAAGAAACAGAAAGGAAGATCAGTGGAATAGACTGGGGGAAAACGACCTCAGCAAGACAGTATACGATAAACCCAAAGATCCCAGCTTTTGGGACAAAAATCCACTATTCGATAAAAACTGCTGGGAAAATTGGAAGACAGTGTGGGAGAGACTAGGAATAGATCAACACCTCACACCCTACACCAAGATAAATTCAAAATGGGTGAGTGACTTAAACATAAAGAAGGAAACCATAAGTAAATTGGGTAAACACAGAATAGTATACATGTCAGACCTTTGGGAGGGGAAAGGCTTTAAAACCAAGCAAGATATAGAAAGAATCACAAAATGTAAAATAAATAATTTTGACTACATCAAACTAAAAAGCTTTTGTACAAACAAAACCAATATAACTAAAATCAGAAGGGAAACAACAAATTGGGAAAAAATCTTCATAGAAACCTCTGACAAAGGTTTAATTACTCATATTTATAATGAGCTAAATCAATTGTACAAAAAATCAAGCCATTCTCCAATTGATAAATGGGCAAGGGAAATGGATAGGCAGTTCTCAGATAAAGAAATCAAAACTATTAACAAGCACATGAAGAAGTGTTCCACATCTCTTATAATCAGAGAGATGCAAATCAAAACAACTCTGAGGTATCACCTCACACCTAGCAGATTGGCTAACATAACAGCAGAGGAAAGTAATGAATGCTGGAGGGGATGTGGCAAAGCAGGGACATTAATTCATTGCTGGTGGAGTTGTGAACTGATCCAACCATTCTGGAGGGCAATTTGGAACTATGCCCAAAGGGCGACAAAAGAATATCTACCCTTTGACCCAGCCATAGCACTGCTGGGTCTGTATCCCAAAGAGATAATGGACACAAAGACTTGTACAAAAATATTCATAGCTGCGCTCTTTGTGGTGGCCCAAAACTGGAAAACGAGGGGATGCCCATCAATTGGGGAATGGCTGAACAAACTGTGGTATATGTTGGTGATGGAATACTATTGTGCTAAAAGGAATAATAAAGTGGAGAAGTTCCATGGAGACTGGAACAACCTCCAGGAAGTGATGCAGAGCGAGAGGAGCAGAACCAGGAGAACATTGTACACAGAGACTAATACACTGTGGTATAATCGAGCGTAATGGACTTCTCCATTAGGGGCGGTGTAATGTCCCTGAACAACTTTCAGGGATCCAGGAGAAAAAAAACACCATTCATAAGCAAAGGATAAACTATGGGAGTGGAAACACCGAGAAAAAGCAACTGCCTGAATACAGAGGTTGAGGGGACATGACAGAGGATAGACTTTAAATGAACACTCTAATGCAAATACTATCAACAAAGCAATGGGTTCAAATCAAGAAAACATCTAATGCCCAGTGGACTTACGCGTCGGCTATGGGGGGTGGGGGGGAGGAAAAGAAAATGATCTATGTCTTTAACGAATAATGCTTGGAAATGATCAAATAAAATATATTAAAAAAAAAAAAAGCAGAAGAGCAGTGAGGGCTAAGTAATTGGGGTAAAATGACTTGCCCAGGGTCACACACCTATTAAGTAGAGACCGTGTGCCAAGCATTGTGCTAGGTACTGGGGATATAAAAGAAACACGGCAGCAGTTCTGGCCCTCTAGAAGTTTCTGTTTGATGAGAGGGGAGATGGAGGGGGAAGCAGCGGGCACCCATCCCTGTGGACAGGCTCGTCGGGCTTCCATTCAGGGCCATCTGAACTTCTTCCACGAGCATGATAGAGATGCCAGAGGGCAAGGATGGTGCAAATGCCTAAGAAATCCCTCCATATCACAAGGAAGGCTAACAAGTCAGCTGAG
>NC_077227.1:742377087-742407087 GCF_027887165.1 Monodelphis domestica | reverse complement strand
GTTCTCAGGGAGCTCACATTCCAATGGAGACTTTCCACTTGAACCCCAAACCTAAGACATAAGTGATTTTTTCCTAGGAGCACCAGGATAGCAGTGCAAAGAGTTAGTGAGTTTGAGGACAAGGTCCTAACTTCTTGTTCAGAGGCCAGGATCTCCTCGGACTGAACCTAAGACCCAAAGGAGCACAGAATTGAGGCAACCTTTGTTGGGAGCTCCCACACACAGCCAATAAATCTGTTGTGACAAACTGAATTCAAATCCTGGAAAGGGGTAGAATGAGATATCATCTAGAACAGGGGTCCCCAAACTACAGCCCGAGGGCCACATGTGGCCCCCTGAGGCCATGTATCCAGCCCCCACTGCACTTCCAGAAGGGGCACCTCTTTCATTGGTGGTCAGTGAGAGGAGCACTGTATATGGCAGCACCTCAAAGCTTGGCAGCGCTCATGTGCAGTACTACTTCCGGTGACATAATCCTTTGCGTGGCACCTTAAAATGAGGTGCCGCGCAAAGGATTATGTGGCTGCACAATGGAAGATGACAGCATGGTGAGCGGTGATCTGGGGTAGGGGATTCTGCACAGTGTATACTGCTGCTCAGTTAGGTTTAGGTTTAGGGTTGGGGTTAGGGTTAGGATTAGGGTTGGGGTTGGGGTTGGGGTTAGGATTAGGGTTGGGGATAGGGTTAGGATTAGGGTTGGGGTTAGGGTTAGGATTAGGGTTGGGGATAGGGTTAGGATTAGGGTTGGGGTTAGGGTTAGGATTAGGGTTGGGGTTAGGGTTAGGATTAGGGTTGGGGTTAGGGTTAGGATTAGGGTTGGGGATAGGGTTAGGATTAGGGTTGGGGTTAGGGTTAGGATTAGGGTTGGGGTTGGGGTTGGGGTTGGGGTTAAGGTTAGGGTTGGGGTTGGGGTTGGGGTTAGGGTTGGGGTTAGGGTTGGGGTTGGGGTTAGGGTTAGGGTTAGGGTTAGGGTTGGTTCTAAGAGAAGGTTAGGGTTAGGGTTAGGGTTGGGGTTAGGGTTAGGATTAGGGTTGGGGTTGGGGTTAGGGTTAGGGTTGGGGTTGGGGTTGGGGTTAGGGTTGGGGTTAGGGTTAGGGTTAGGGTTAGGGTTGGTTCTAAGAGAAGGTTAGGGTTAGGGTTAGGGTTGGGGTTGGGGTTGGGGTTAGGGTTGGGGTTAGGGTTGGGGTTAGTGTTAGGATTAGGGTTGGGGTTGGGGTTGGGGTTGGGGTTAAGGTTAGGGTTGGGGTTGGGGTTGGGGTTAGGGTTGGGGTTAGGGTTGGGGTTGGGGTTAGGGTTAGGGTTAGGGTTAGGGTTGGTTCTAAGAGAAGGTTAGGGTTAGGGTTAGGGTTGGGGTTAGGGTTAGGATTAGGGTTGGGGTTGGGGTTAGGGTTAGGGTTGGGGTTGGGGTTGGGGTTAGGGTTGGGGTTAGGGTTAGGGTTAGGGTTAGGGTTGGTTCTAAGAGAAGGTTAGGGTTAGGGTTAGGGTTGGGGTTAGGGTTAGGATTAGGGTTGGGGTTGGGGTTGGGGTTAGGGTTGGGGTTAGGGTTGGGGTTAGTGTTAGGATTAGGGTTGGGGTTGGGGTTAGGGTTAGGATTGGGGTTGGGGTTGGGGTTGGGGTTAGGGTTGGGGTTAGGGTTGGGGTTAGGGTTAGGGTTAGGGTTAGGGTTGGTTCTAAGAGAAGGTTAGGATTAGGGTTAGGGTTGGGGTTGGGGTTGGGGTTAGGGTTGGAGTTAGGGTTGGGGTTAGTGTTAGGATTAGGGTTGGGGTTGGGGTTAGGGTTAGGATTGGGGTTGGGGTTGGGGTTGGGGTTAGGGTTAGGGTTGGGGTTAGGGTTGGGGTTGGGGTTGGGGTTGGGGTTGGGGTTAGGGTTGGGGTTGAGGTTGGGGTTGGGGTTGGGGTTAGGATTAGGATTAGGGTTAGGGTTAGGGTTGGGGTTAGTGTTAGGATTAGGATTGGGGTTGGGGTTGGGGTTGGAGTTAGGATTAGGATTAGGGTTAGGGTTGGGGGTTAGGATTAGGATTAGGGTTGGGCAGAAATCGGCAGAAATCGGCACATATTTAGGGTTAGGATTAGGGTTGGGGTTGGGGTTGGGGTTAGCATTAGGGTTGGGGTTGGGGTTGGGGTTAGGATTAGGATTAGGGTTAGGGTTAGGGTTGGGGTTAGTGTTAGGATTAGGGTTGGGCAGAAATAGGCAGAAATTGGCACGTATTTAGGGTTAGGGTTAGGGTTGGGGTTGGGGTTAGGGTTGGGGTTAGGGTTGGGGTTGGGGTTAGGGTTAGGGTTAGGTTTTTATAGTCCGGTCCTCCAATGGTCTGAGAGACAGTGAAGTTTGGGGACCCCTGATCTAGAAGATAGCATCCCCTCTCCCTCTCCACTCCAACTAAATAAGAAAAATGCCTAGAAAAAGGAATCAAAGGGAAGTTATATGTTTCTTGTTGTTGTTGTCATCATTGTCTCTGAGGCAACCTCTCCAAACTTCAATTTTCCCAAGGAGAATCCTTTGGTCTTGGAGACTGGAACAGGGAGAGTTCTCAGGGATCTCATAGAATTTCTCTTGACCAGTGGTTCAAGTCTTTATCAAATACTTCCTATGTGCCAGGCACTGGGCAAGGTGCTAGAATGCCCTCCCTCCTCCCAAGGAGCTTCCAGTCTACAGGCAGGGCAGTCGGTGCATCTAGAAATACAAAAAGTGAGCGACTAAATGCAAAGAAATGGGTGGCTGCAGCATCCAGCTACCCTTCTCCAAATCAGCTCCACAGCCTGCCTGGGAAAATAATCAAGCCCAATCAGCCCACAACAGGGCAAGAGGCAATCACCCTGTGAGAGAAAAGATAAATAATTCAACAAGTTGGAAATGCTCCCGTTCCCCCCTCCCCCCCACACCGCCACCCCCTTCTGGTGTTTGAATCTGGATCATATTTCCTGAAACCATAAATGAGGAGATGAATTCACAAGCTGAGAAAAAATATCTGGGCCAAAAATGCAAGGATTTTATGACCATCCCTTCCCTGAGTCACCCCAGCCCACAGTGACCTTTCCCTCAATTATAATTCTCTTAGCTGGGAGGGAGGGGGAGAGAAGGGAAGAGGGAAGGGCTGGAGGGAGGGAGAGGACAGGCCTTTGGGTCAAAGTTGGAAAAATTCGACCACCTACCAGTGAGTGCCCACTGAGGCTCTGTCCACATGCTGGAATAGCATCACAAGAGCCAGAGGAAAGAGTTTTCTAGCATTAAACATGTTGATATTTATTGAGTCTTATTAAAAGGTTTCAGTTTTGAACCACATACACACACACACACACACACACACACACACACACACACACAGGCTCACAGGCTACTGCCTCCTTTGCCTACCTCTGCCCATCTCTGCCCTTGGCATCACAAACACAAGCTGTCGCACACATGATTCCACATGGTCACTGGATCATCGGGCCACAGGTCTGAAGCTGGATGGTCCATCCAACTCTCTCATTTCACAGATGAAATGGGCAGAGGGTACCCACTAACGGCAAATGACTTGCCCAGGCTACTAAGGTAGTGTCACTGGCACAATTTGAATCCAAGTCCAGGTTTGTACTCTGGCTGTTTCCTGTGACTATATCAGGTCCTCAAGGGCAAAGGTGGCATCTTCTACTTCTTTGGCATTTCCCATAGTGCTTAGCACAGTGTTAAGCACTCGGTAAATAACCACAGTCACGTAGCAAGGAAGGAGAAACAAGAAGTCACTAATAATGGTGACTGGAAGCTAAATTAAAATAACATTGAACCCTAACCAAACCCTGAGTAATTCTATTGGTCCATCTTGGTTCTGGAGGCACATCATTAAAAAGCTCCTCCTTCCTCTCATCCCAGACTTGGTGGACCAGAGAGAGAAGCTGTATAGAAGCTGTCAGCCTCAGCCCCCAGGGCAGATATTTTGTTTGGTGGTTTTTCACTGTTACAAAAGAGGATGGAGAGGGGTCTACGGCCTCTCGAAAGGACTGTGACATAAAAACAAATCTTAGCCATGAAACTTGTTTTTAACAAATAATGTAATAACTGCTCTCTACATAGTGCTTGAAGGATTGCAAAGTGGAGTAGCCTACAGACTATAGACTGAGTCTGGAATTAGAAGAACTGGGCTTGAACCCCACCTCTGTAACTATTTGTGTGACCTTGGGCAGGTCACTTAACACACACACACACACACACACACACACACACACACACATCAGCCTCCATTTTCTCAGCTGTCAAATGAAGGTATTGGAATGAATAGACTTGAAAGTCCCTTAAAGCTCTATATCTATGAGTCTATAAAATTACAACTCTGGCAAGTCACTGAATATCGATTTCTTCATCTCTCAAATGGATGTAGTAAAAATAATAATAACTGCCAGCATTTGGATAGCAGCACCTTAAATTTGACAAAGAATTTTACAAATATTATTTCATTTGAGCCTCCCAACAAGCCTGAAGTTAGCTATTGTCATGATCCCATTTTATAGATGGAGAAACTGAGGTTAAGTGACTTGCCTAGGGCCACATAGCTAGTAAATTTTTGAGGCAGGATTTGAATCCACTTCTTCCCCTCTTCAAAACTAGTATCCTATATTCTATGATAGATTGTCAGATAACAACAACAAATGACCAGGCCTATTGGGTTAAGCTGTCTCTGGAGCTGAGGTACCATTTTACCACACAGTCCAACAACAGCTCTTGGAGCAAATACATCTTGTTGCATTATAGTCCAGTCCTACCAACCCTAATACTTACTGCTTCCCAATACAAACCCTCCACTCCAATCAGGAAGGAATGTTCAATCTCCCCTTAAATACAACATGCCCCAAATTGCCACTGGTCCAGCCATCCCCATCTTCCATTTCCAGTCCAAGACCCACCAGCTGCAAAGAGCCCTGTCTTCCCCTCCACTCCAATCAACATGAGCTCTAGCCACTCTCCAGAAGTCCTACAACACTACCTTATCTGAGCTTTATCCTAGAATGTCTCCCATTCTCAACTGATTGTTTAGAATCAGAATAGAAGAGCTGGACATCACCTCAACATTCCCCTTTGTTTTACAGATTTGTAAATGGAGCCCTGGAAGAGATTCCTCTTAGTCAAAATCACTCAGCTGAGTAAGATGTAAAATCAGGACCGGAAGAGTAAAATTTTTTATCAAGGGTAATGGATTTAAAGCTAGAAGAGATCTCAGGAACTATGGAGTCTACACCTCTCATTTGTAGCTCTGGCACAACATGGGCATTTAATAAACTCTTTTTTTTAAGTTTATTTATTTAATTAATTTAGAATTTTTTTCCCATGGTTACATGAATTATGTTCTTTCCCTCCCCTCTTCCTACCCTCTCCTGTAGCCAGTGCGCAAGTTCATTGGTTTTACATGTGTCATTGATCAAGACCCATTTCCATACCATTGATATTTGCACTGGGGTCATCCTTTAGAGTCTACATCCTCAATCATATCCCCATTAACCCATGTAATCAAGCAGTTGTTTTTCTTCTGTATTTCCTCTCCCACAGTTCTTTCTCTGGATGTGGATAGCATCTTTCTCATGAGTCCCTCAAAATCGTCCTGGATCACTGCATTGCTGTTAGTCGAGAAGTCCATTACATTTGATTGTACCACAGTGTATCTGTCTCTGTGTACAATGTTCTCCTGGTTCTGCTCCTTTCACTGTGCATCACTTTCTGGAGGTCGTTCCAGTTCACATGGAATCCCTCCAGTTCATTATTTCTTTAAGCACAATAGTATTTCATCACCATCAGTTACCACAATGTGTTCAGCCATTCTCCAATTAAAGGGCACCCCCTCATTGTCCAATTTTTTGCTACCACAAAGAGCACCACTATGAATATTTTTGTATACATATTTTCCTTATTATCTCTTATTATATATCTTATTATCACTACCAGCAGTGCTATGTCTGGGTCAAAGGGCAGGCAGTCTTTTAAAGCCCTTTGGGCAGAGTTGCAAATTGTCATCCAGAATGGTTGTATCAATTCACAATTCCACCAGCAATGCATCAGCTTCCCAATTTTGCCACATCCCCTCCAACATTTATTACTTTCCTTTGCTGTCATTAATAAACTCGTACTGATTAACTAGGAAATTGTGACCACAGGGAGGTTCAATGATTTGGCCAGGTTCACACCACTAGGAAATATCAGAGTCAAGTTTGAACCCAAGTCCCTTGACTCCAGAGTTCTTATACTTTCCTGACTACCCCAAAGCTTCAAGATAATTGAGATCCTGGAGATGAACCCATCTAACCCCATCCTTTTATAGATTGGGAGACTAAAGCTCAAAGAAGAGGAAGGTCTTTAAGTAGGAAGACTTAAACTTCAGGCCTCTGGCCTTAACCCAGGACTATTTCCCCTTATGAGGCAGCCTGGTGTCCAGCTTGGGCACTGGACTTAGCCCCAGGAAGACCTGGGTTCAAATCCTGCCCCTGCTGCTTATTAGCAATACAATCCTGAAGAATCACTTAATTTGTATGTGCTGCCTCAGTTCCTCCTCTATAAGATGAGAGACTTGACTTCTGAGACATCCTCAAGCCCTAAATCTTTCCTTTGTCTTCCACTCTTTTCACGAGGATCCTGGTGCTTTTCTTGGTGTATGGTGGGCACTCAATATATTCAACAACAAAAGCAACATTTACTTAGCCCCTGCCATGAGCAACTCTTCCCTGAACTCACAGATGAGATGCTCAAAGGCTGCTCCATGCCTTGCATTCTGTGTGAGTGTTTATTTGGAGTCAGTTGAGGCATAGACAAAGCCTCAGGCATTTTTCTCACTTGATCAAAGATAAACTCTCCACTAGCCAAGGCTGTCTAGGATGAAATGGTCATGAATTCAATTTTATTTTAATTAACTAACTGCTCACATAAAAGCCGGGAATGTTTGGCATCAGGGCTCCAGAGAACATCAGAGCCAGTATCTGAGCCCCATTTCACAATGGAGTCATGTCAAGAAAAGCATTTGGAGAAGCATGGAGTGCTCGAATCATTCGATGACTGGGAGGCCAGGGCCTGAGGAAGATGACCTAATTGTACAACGTTGGTCCTCTGGCTACACTGGCCAGAAATAAGGTCAAGCAACTCCCATGGCCAAATTCTTTGGAAGGGAAGAGCCAAAACGATCATGATTTCCCCCAAGAAAGCTCTCGAATTAATTCTGCAGGCCATGGATCTGAGCAGAAATAACTGCTGAGGTTTGGAGAGAACAGCTAGATGAAATTAAAGAGAGATGAAACTCCATGGAAACATTTCAGGAAGTTGAAGAAAGGTCTCTCAGGACTAGCAATTGAGGAAAAAAGTCATGGTACGCTAAAGAGCCCTAACTAGGGCAGGGTGATCAGGGCATGGTGCCAGGACACTAAAATTGAGAGGGCATGAAAATTTCAAATTATCATTTTAAAAGACTTTATTTAAAATTGGTGGATTTGGGACTGCTTATATTAAGGTGGAATTAATTTTTTTTTAAAAAACATTTATTATTTACAACTCTAGAGATAAAAATACCAAAGACACTGGCCTTAGAGTCAAAGGACCTGGGTTCAAATGCTGTCTTTGATGTTCCTTACCTGGGATGACTTTGAAAAAGTCGGCTCCCTCAGTTTCCTCATATGTGAAATGAAGGACTTGGATTAAGTGGCCTCAGAGTTCCCCTTCAGGTTTAAATCAATGATCCTATTATTCTTCAGAAGCAGAGAAAGAACAGAACATAGAACCTAGTTTGTAAGAAAACTTTTCTAAAATAGGAAGGTCCAGCCTTTCTTCCCCCCCGGGAGCACAATGGCTCATTACAGCTGTGGTAGCTTTAATCAAGAAATCCTATGCTTGTCACACACAGATAGGATCTCACCAAAAGGAATGGTCATATGAGGACAAACAAGTTGGTAGAGCACAAAGAGCCCTGGATCTGGAGTCAGAGAGAAGCCTGGATTCAAATCCTGCCACTGATACTAACAATGTATCCCTAAGCAAATTACTTCATCTGATTGGGTATTTTTCCTGGCCTGTAAAATGGACATCACCATAGCACCTGTACCCCAGGGTTGCTGGGAGAATCCAAATGAGATAATATTTTTAAAGCATTATGCCAACTTTGGAGTCCTATACAAATGCTAGCAAAAAATACCATTTCATGAGAAAAGCCCTGGACCAGGAAGCAGAAGGCTCTTGAGTCTTCCTCCAACTAGTTATGGAACCTTTGTCTCTCAGTCTCAGTTTTCTCATCTGTAAAACAGCTTGACTAATAAATGCTTTTACTAATTTCTCCACAAGATCACTGTGAGTAAATCACTCAAAAATCTTTAGTGGTCCTCAGTTTTCCTACCTGTATAATGGCTTGATTAATACTTTTACTAATTCCTTCACAATATCACTGAGGAAATCATGCAAGAAGCTTCAGTGATCCTCGGTTTTCTCATCTGTATAATAGCTTGATTAATACTTTTACTAATTCTTTCACAATATCACTGAGGAAAGCACTCAAGAAGAATCTTCAGTGGTTCTCAGTTTTTCTCATCTGTATAATGGTTTGATTAATACTTTAATTCCTTCACAATATCACTGAGGAAAGCATTTGAAAATCTTCAGTGGTTCTCAGTTTTTCTCATCTGTATAATGGTTTGATTAATACTTTAATTCCTTCACAATATCACTGAGGAAAGCATTTGAAAATCTTCAGTGATTCTCAGTTTTCTCATCTGTATAATGGCTTAACTAATAAATACTTTTACTAATTTCTCCACAAAATCACTGTGAGTAAATCACTCAAAAATCTTCAGTGGTCCTCAGTTTTCTCATCTGTATAATGGCTTGACTAATAAATACTTTTACTAATTTCTCCACAAAATCACTGTGAGGAAAGCATTCAAAAATCTTCAGTGGTCCTCAGTTTTCTCATCTGCATAATGGCTTGACTAATAAATACTTTTACTAATTTCTCCACAAAATCACTGTGAGGAAAGCATTCAAAAATCTTCAGTGGTCCTCAGTTTTCTCATCTGTATAATGGCTTGACTAATAAATACTTTTACTAATTTCTCCACAAAATCACTGTGAGGAAAGCATTCAAAAATCTTCAGTGGTCCTCAGTTTTCTCATCTGCATAATGGCTTGACTAATAAATACTTTTACTAATTTCTCCACAAAATCACTGTGAGGAAAGCATTAAAAAATCTTCAGTGGTCCTCAGTTTTCTCATCTGTATAATGGCTTGACTAATAAATATTTTTACTAATTTCTCCACAAAAATCACTGTGAGGAAAGCATTCAAAAATCTTCAGTGGTCCTCAGTTTTCTCATCTGTATAATAGCTTGACTAATAAATACTTTTACTAATTTCTCCACAAAATCACTGTGAGGAAAGCATTAAAAAATCTTCAGTGGTCCTCAGTTTTCTCATCTGCATAATGGCTTGACTAATAAATACTTTTACTAATTTCTCCACAAAATCACTGTGAGGAAAGCATTCAAAAATCTTCAGTGGTCCTCAGTTTTCTCATCTGTACAATGGCTTGACTAATAAATACTTTTACTAATTTCTCCACAAAATCACTGTGAGTAAATCACTCAAAAATCTTCAGTGGTCCTCAGTTTTCTCATCTGTACAATGGCTTGACTAATAAATGCTTTTACTAATTTCTCCACAAGATCACTGTGAGTAAATCACTCAAAAATCTTCAGTGGTCCTCAGTTTTCTCATCTGTATAATGGCTTGATTAATAAATACTTTTACTAATTTCTCCACAAAATCACTGTGAGGAAAGCATTAAAAAATCTTCAGTGGTCCTCAGTTTTCTGATCTGCAAAATGAGGATAGGGAGGGTATTGAAGCAGATGATGACTCCTAAGCTCCTTCCCAGCTCTGCTCTTCTAGTTTCAGGATGTGTGACAAGAATTTACTCAAGTGAGCCCATTTTCCAAATTCTCTCTTTGGTATTACTAATGAAGAGCTTTGAGGGACACTGCATTTGTCTCAGCATATACCCCATCTGTGGTATGAGTTACACAGCTCTCACACTAGCATGTAGAATTATAATCACTTTCCTGTTAATATAATCACTGGCAAATGTTGGTCATAAATATTAAGTGCTAACAGGGCCAGATTACCCGGTGGACATTCAGGAATGTGCCTTGGGGGTCATGGAGTCAACTCTACACTTCCAGGAAGGTACAGGGGAGCCAACTACCAAGCCCCACCTCCTTTGGTCCCCTCAGCTATTAGCTCTCCTCCCTCTACCCTTCTAGAAGCCAAGGCCTGAGACCATGGGAATCTGTCCAGCCTGCTGGGCAGGAGAAGTCCAAACCTCTGTGCTAGGCTTAGCACACAAAAGAAACATCCCTCCCTCTCAGCAGAGTCCCTGAAGTGGTCTCCCTGCCTTCATCCTCTCCTCCATCTTCCACACAACTGCCAAAGAGCTGGCACTGATAGTGCCAGTCCCCTGCTCTGAGGTGGCGCCATGTTGTTGCCTCCAAGATAAAATGCAAACTCTTCTGCTTGGCCCTGAGAGCCTTCCCCTCTCTGGTTCCAAACCAGTCTGGTTTCAGATCATTCCTCCTCATTCCAACCAAAATGATTGACCTGTCCATGACGTCCCTTTGACAACCCTATCTGTCCTCTTTGGAATCTGCTGTTCCTCCTGCCCAGCAAACTCTCCTCCACCTCTTGCCATTCCTGATTTGTTCAAAGATCAGCTCAGGGGAGCAGCTGGGTAGTTCAGTGGATAGAGAACCAGGCTTAGAAACTCAAAGTCCTGGGTTTGAATACGGCCTCAGATACTGTAGCATACCAGGCATATTAGCATCTGGAAAGTATTATTGGTGTATTGATATTGTATCTTATTTGTTCATATACCAAACTCATGGTCATGTTGATTATAATTTAATTATATATTATGTATTAATTATATAATATAATTATAGTTATTGATTATAATCAATAAGTAACATGAACACATAAGATACAATATCAATACACCAATAACACTTTCAAGATGCTAATATACCTGGTATGCTACATATACCTCCTAGCTATGTGACCCTGGGCAAGTCACTTAATTCCCACTGCCCTTATCACTCTTCTTCCTTGGAACCAATGTACAGTATTGATTCTAAAATGGAAGGTAAGGGCTTAAAAAATAAATTAATTAAATTAAAACTGATCAGGAGGCTTTTCCTGATCTTCCCACTTGTTTCCACTGATTTGAACCTGTTTACATTTCCTTATCTGTGTGTCCCTGAGCAAGTCACTTCATCTCTTTGGGTCTTTTTCCTCACCTGTGAAATGGGCATCACAACAGCCCCTCCCACCCTGTCGCCCCTCCCACCCACTGATTTGAACTTATCTATATTTCCTTACCTGAGTCTATGTTGTCTTTGACTCTGTCTCCTGTCCAATAGAGTGTAATTGCCTTGAGGGCAAGAAATGTTTGGGTTTTGTCTTTGTATTAACATCCCTAGAGCAGTGCTTAGCCTGCTTAGGCTTGGCGGGTCCTTAATCAATCCTGCTTGAATTCAGTTCTATAAAATAGAGATAGAAGCACCTCCCTCTCCAGATTATGAGAAAAGGGTCTTTGTAAACATCCTGGCACTACAGAAGCATGAGCTAGGATGATTGCTGTTGTTACTGGATTATTATTACTAATAATGTTCTTTTTAATTTATATTTATTATATTATAATATCAAATAATATATTTCTATAAATATATTAATAAATGTTGATGATGATGATGATGATGATGAAACGTGAGTTCAAATAGAAATAACAACCATAGACCTGAGTTTTCTTTTCTTACATTATAATTTTTGGTAGGTGGTCTCTTTTGTTATCAACTTAATCATTCCACAAACATAAACATTCCAAATACAAGGAAGAACAAGAGGGAAAACTATAGACCAAAACAGGAACTTATATTACAACAGGTTTTTGGAAACAACAACAATAATCTTAATCATAATAATCATAATAGCAGCTAGCATTTATATGGTATTTCAAGTTCTGTGAAACACTGTACAAATATCATTTCCTCATTATAATCCTGGAAAGAAGGCACTACTATTGTTCCTGTTTTATAGATGAGGAAGTTGAGACAAATAGAAATTATGTACCTTGTCTTCAGGTTCCCAGCTAGTATCTGATGTTGGATTTGAATCCAGGTCTTCCTGCCTCTAAGCTCAGCTCTCTATCCACTATACCACCTCGCTGGTATATTAAATTTAACACAGTAGTACCTATGGATTCTTCACATTAGACTACAACCGGCTTCCTAACATCTGGGGGCCCCTTTCCTGGCCCCTTCTTTGCCTGAAACTGAGTCATTCTGTAGCTGAACCTCACACTAATGACAAACGCAGATGGGCTGTGATCAGCAGGGGGTGGGGAATCTATTGGAAAGCCAGTGTTTATGGAGCCTGACTCTACAGAAATGTAGGCTGGGAGCAGCAGTGGGCTGGAGAAAGAGCAGGGATGATGTCTGCCCTCAAGTATCTTAAGATCTAAAGAGGGATCCAGGACTCATTCAGCTTCCACTGGAATCAGAATTTTGTCCCCTTGGACTTCATTTCCCAGCATTCCTCTTTCATCCTCAGGTTACATCCTTACATCTTGTAGATAAGTTTCTGTAACTCCACTGGCTCGCTCTCCTCTCCTGTTTTCTCAGTTTGGGTAACTTCTCTTTCCTCAGGGTATCACTTTCCTCTATTTCAAGTGATTATTAATAAATCTTATAAAATATGAGACTTGGAAAATTGGATATTAATTTTAATCTTACACATTGTTCCTCTAGTAGGCTGTAAGCTCTTTGAAGGAAGGAAGATGTTTCTTTTGTCTTTGCATCCTCAGAACTTAACACAGTACCAAGCACAGGATGGGTCCTGACACATGCTTGTTGGTTGATCAAAATCACATCAGAATATTTTTCCATGGTTACATGATTCATGGTAACCCCACACACACACTTTCTCCTCCCCTATCCCAAAGCCAACAAGCAGTTCCACTGGATTATCCATGTATCATTGTTCAAAACCTATTTCCAAGTTATTCGTATTTGCAGTAGAGTGATCTCTTAACATCAAAACCCTAATCATATCCATATCAAACTACATGATCAATCCTATGATTTTCTTTTGCATTTCTGCTCCCACAGTTGTTTCTTTGGATGCGGAGAGCGTCTTTCTCATAAGTCCCTCTGGATTGTCCTGGATCATTGCATTGCTGCTAGTAGAAAAGTCTTTTACATTTGATTGTGCCACAGTGTATCCATCTCTGTGTACAACGTTCTCCTGGTTCTGCTCCTTTCACTCTGCATCATTTCCTGGAGGTCGTCCCAGTTCACATGGAATCCCTCCAGTTCATTATTCCTTTTAGCACAATAATATTCCATCCTCCTCATATACCAGAATTTGTTCAGCCTTTCCCCAATCAATGGACACCCACCCCCATTTTCCAATTTTTTGCCATCACAAAGAGCACAGCTATAAATATTTTTATACAAGTCTTTTTCCTTATTATCTCTTTGGAGTACAAACCCAGCAGTGGTATGACTGAATCAAAGGGCAGTTTTGTAAAGCCCTTTGGGCATAGTTCCAAATATTTCTCCAGAATGGTTGGACTAATTCACAACTCCAGCAACAGTGTATTAGTGTCCCAATTTTGCCACATCCCCTCCAACATTTATCACTTTCCTTTGCTGCATATTGGTCAGTCTGCTAGGTGTGAGATGGTACCTCAGGGTTGTTTTAATTTACATTTCTCTAATGAGGAGGGATTTAGAACACTTTTTCATGTGCTTATTGATAGTTTTTATTTCATCATGTGAAAACTGCCTATTCATGTCCCTTGATCATTTGACTGGGGAATGGTTTGATTTTTTAATAAAATTGATGTGGTCCCTTATATATTTGGGAAATTAAACCTTTGTCAGAGAGTTTTGTTATAAAAAATGTTCTCCCAGTTTTTTGCTTTCCTTCTAATTTTGGTCGCATTGGTTTTGTTTGTACAAAAATGTTTTAATTTTACATAATCAAAGTCATTCATTTTACATTTTGCAATGTTCTCTATCTCTTGCTTGGTCTTAAAATTCTTTCCTTTCCCACAAATCTGACAGGCATATCAATCTATGTTCATCTAATTTATTTATGTTTTCACTCTTCATATTTAAGTCATTTACCCATTCCGAATTGATCTTGGTGTAGGGTGTGAGATGTTGATCTAAGCTTAATCTCTCCCATACTGTTTTCCAATTTTCCCAGCAGTTTTTGTCAAACAGTGGATTCTTATCCCAAAAGATAGAATCTTTGGGTTTGTTGCACACAATCTTGCCAAGGACATTTACTCCAAGTCTATTCCACTGATCCTCCCTTCTCTCTCTTGGCCAGTACCATATTGTTTTGATGACCACTACTTTAAGTACAGTTTAAGATCAGGTACTGCTAGTTCCCCATCCCTTACATTTTATTTTTCATTATTTCCCTTGATCTTTTGTTCTTCCAGATGAACTTTGTTATAATTTTTTTTTCTAATTCTATAAAAAAGTTTCTTGCTAGTTTGATACGTATGGCACTAAATAAGTAAATAAGTTTGGATAGGATGGTCATTTTAATTATGTTAGCTCGTCCTACCCATGAGCAATTTATATTTTTCCAATTGTTTCGATCTAGTTTTAATTGTATAGAGAGTGTTTTGTACTTGTGTCCATATAATTCTTGTGTTTATCTTGGCAGATAGATTTCCAATTATTTTATATTCTGTAGAGTGATTTTAAATGGAATTTCTCTTTCTAATTCTTGCTGCTGAGATGTGTTGGAGATATATAGAAATGCTGATGATTTATATGGGTTTATTTTATATCATGCAACTTTGCTAAAGTTGTTGATTATTTCCACTAGCTTTTTGGTTGATTCTCTAAGATTCTTTAAGTAAACCATCATATCATCTACAAAGAATGATAGCTTGGTCTCCTCATTGCCAATTTTAATACCTTCAATTTCTTTTTCTTCTCTAATTGCTACTGCTAGTGTTTCTAGTACAATGTTAAATAGTAGAGGTGATAATGGGCATCCTTGTTTCACTCCTGATCTTATTGGGAAGGCTTCTAGTTTATCCCCATTGCAGATGATGTTTGCTGATGGTTTTAGATATATACTGTTTATTATTTTGAGGAAAGGCCCTTCTATTCCAATACTAAAGTATTTTCAATAGGAATGGGCGTTGTATTTTGTCAACTGCCCTTCCTAAAATGTGGCACTCAAAATTGAACTCAACAAAGAACTTAGTCTGGACTATGGAGTTTAGCTCTTAAGAGTATCTGAATTATGGGAGATCAGAGAGGAACTGGAGAGACAAGAAAGACTTCTTGGAAAAGGTGGAATTTGGCTGCATCTGAAAGGCAGGCTGGAGTTGGATATGTGGGAAAGGGGACTGGAAGGACTTTGAGGATGAAGGAAATGATGTAGGCAAATTTCAATTAAACTCAATGGCACAAATGTTTATTAATCAGCAGATGTATGCAAGGAATTGTACTCAGTGCCTAAGGCACCACAATTTAGTGGCTTGCCCAAAGGCCCCAGAGCCAGGAGTTGTGCTATTATTTTTACATTTAGGGGCAGTTAGGTAGCTCGCTGAATTGAGAACCAGATCTAAGAAGAGGAGATACTGGGTTCAAATCTGGCCTCAGATGCCTCCTGGCTGTGGTACTTAATCCCAAATTGCCTTACTTTGCCATTCTTCTTCACTGGAACTACTTAGTATTAATTCCAAGAAGGCAAGGGTTTTAATAAAATAATATAAACATAAGCTTTATTTTAGTAAAAAAAAATTATTCAACAATTTAATTTTTAAAAATGTTTAAACAACATTTTTTAAAATAAAATTTTATTTAAATTTAAAATGAACAAATATCTATTTCTTCTCTCTCTATTTTCTGGTATTTCCTACTCTGAGGAGAGAGCTGGAACACCAGTAACAGGAGGAACTAGGTCTTCCTGATTTGAGCTATCTAGCCACTGTACATTCTGCTTCTGCTTCCACTTCCACCTTCTCTAATTCCCTAAAATTCAATTTCTGATGTTCCAAGAGCAGACATTCTGGTGGAAAAGGGAGTGACCAAAAGCCCTGTCCATAGGAAAAGGGCTGTGATGGCTATTTCTGGGGCAATGAAATGTTTATTAATGGAATTATCAACACATAAGGAAGTTGTATACAACTGACTTAATCCTTAAAATATTTTAATTTAATAATAATTTATTAATAATTTTAATTATTTATATTTAATAATAGTTTATTAATTGTACATATATAAAATTTTATATATAAAAATTTAACAGTTTATTGACATAGCTCTCATTTCTCTAGCACTTTGCTCTCCCTTTTTAAAAAATCTTAGTGTAATCTTCTGTTTAAACACTACTTTATTTAATAAGTATATTTCCCTTCTCCCATCCCCAGATCCTCTGTAACAGAATTAAAATGAAAAGAAAAGAAAAAATATATTTAGCAAAGCTAACCAAAGTACTCTGATTCCAACTGTGAAGGTTATTTTTTTGTGTGTGACTTTGCTGACATCATTTCACCTCCTTGACTCTGTTTCCTTATCTGTAAAATAAGAGGGATAGATTAGCTGACCTCTGAGGTCCTCCCAGCTCTATATCTCTGTTCCTAGAACCAAGAAAGTCTAATGGTGTATGCAATATTCTAGGTCAATAGTCCGTCACCCCTATGGAAAGTGAGAAAAAGGGGAAAGCTAAATGGCTCAATGGATGGAGAGCTAGACCTGAAGACAAGAGGTATTGTGTTCAAATCTACCTTCAGACATTTTCTACCTTGCTGACCTTGGACAAGTGACATGCCTAGTCCTTATCTTTCTTCTGCCTCAGAGCCATTACATAGTATTGATTCTAAGATGGAAGTTAAGAATTTTTTTTTTTTTATAAATGAGAAAGACAGAGGAAGACAGATATAAAGAGAGGGGGAAAGGGAGAGAGAAAGAACCCATTACAACTTTAAAAGTCCTTTTCTCTAGTAGAATCCTGTGAGGAAGGTAGGACATATATTGTTATTCCTATTTTATGGCTGAGGAAACTGAGATTCAGAGCCACTGGTGTGCTGGAGCCAGTTGTTAAATTCACTTGTTAAGAACCAATTGTTAATTTTTCACTGTTCACATTTATACCTCAGGAATTGGCAACACTACACATCAGGGCTGGATTTAATACTTTGTTGATTGTCCAGGCTTAAGAAAGTAATGAGAAATTGTTAAGAAAGGAGATTAAACTTAAAAGTATAAATTGTGAACTTAATTTTTTTTATCAGAGAGCTGGTTGTTAAACATTGACTAGCACAGTAGTGCTCACAGTGGTAAGGGGACTTGCCTATCATTGCATAACTAGTACACACGAGAGACAAGTCTGGAACCCAGGGCTTCTCCTTCCATCCTCAGGGCTGTTTCAATTTCTGTGCTGCTATCTCATAGAAAAAAGTACTCCAGAATCTTCACCTGTCAGTGTCCACGCTTGCTGCTCTCCCTTTAGGTCTTCTTTGACCCACTGAGTCACAGCCCATTCCCATGAAATACTCTCAAACAGGACTGATCTTTGGATCTCATGCATTACACTGCTTAGACCCACTCTGAACTGTGGCAGGAGAAAAGCTGGCAGGAAGCAGAGAAAATGAAAGATTCCAGAGCTATCATTGTAAAACCCTATTTTTGTGGTTATTCAGTTACATTCAACTCTTCCTGGCCAATTTGGGGTTTTCTTGGCAAAGATACTAGATGGTTAGCCATTTTCTCCTCCAGCTCATTTTCCAGGTGATCAAAATGAGGCAAACAGGGCTAAAGAACTTGACCCACCCAGCTAGTAAGTGTCCGAGGCTGGATTTGAACTTGGATCTTTCTGACTCCAGCTGGTGCTCCATCCATTGCACCACCTAGCTGCTAGTCAAGCCTTCTCATTTTCCAGGTGAGGAAACTGAGACCTATGGACATAAAGTGAGTTTCTATAGACTCCAGAGTTCTCTCACTAGTTGTGGTGTCAGGTCCATCACCCAGGTGTTCTCCCACCCCAGCCCAGCCCACCCTACTCTTAGCCCGTTCTTCCACTACATGGGAGACCAGGTTCTTGGCAAACTCTCAACTCTTTTATCAGCCCCTGCAAAACTGCTTTGTGGAATTGTTTTAACGAAATCAGCAATTGTCCCTTCCCAAAGATTTAACAGAAAGTTCTGAGATAATTGCAGTTCTTTTTGTTTCTACCTTGTCTCCAAACACTTTGGATTGGACTCAGTTCAAACACACACACACACACACACACACACACACACACACACACACACACACACACACACAATCATGCAGCATTTCAGAATTAGAGGCTAGTCAAACTGATCCCAAAACATGCATCCCCTCTACCACATAATAATAATAGTTAATAATAGCTATCTCTCATATAATGCTTTAAGATACACAAAGCACTTTACAAATATCTCAGGGCAGCTGGGTGGTTCAGTGGATTGAGAGCCAAGCCTAGAGACAGGAGGTCCTGGGTTCAAATGTGACCTCAGACACTTCTTAGCTGTGTGACCTTGGGCAAGTCACTTGACCCCCATTGCCTAGCCCTTACCACTTTTCTGCCTTGGAACCAATAAATAGTATTGATTCTAAGATGAAAGGAAATAATAAATGAATGTATTTCTATATAAATCAATATAAAAATAAATTAAATATATATGTAAAACGTGATCCTCACAACCAAGCTGTGAGGGAAGGAGTTGCTACTGGTTTCCCCATTTTACAGAAGAGGAAATTGAGGCAGGCAGAGGTTGAGTGACTTGCCTAGGATTACCTAGTAAATGTGAAAGTCTTGATTTCCTGACTCCAAGTGCAGTGCTCTCTTTACTGTATCACGGAGAGGGAGCATCTTCACAGCTTTCCCAAAACAACCCATTCTCCTCTGGATAGCTTTCACTGGAATGAGACTTCCCGCCTTGGAGCCTCAGACTGCCATTGGTCCTGGTCCTGCCTAGTGGGGACGAGGGTCCTAGCGCATCCCTTTGCCCCCCAGCCCAGCCCCATCTCCTGTGCTTTGACCTACACTCCTCTGGATCCCAAACGTGGATGACAACGACAAGGCTCCTTATTCCATCCACGCAGAGCCACGACTCAGGGAGCTGTCCGATTCCCGCCCCAGGCTGCCCCTGGTGGTCAGTGCCCGTTCTCAAGTGAGAGCCCTCCGCAACGATCTCGTTCTCAGCCCCGGCTTCCTTTAGCAGGCCAAGGAAGCTTTCCAACTGGTAAGCTGGAGGAGCAGAAGGAACATGAATCTTGGAGCCCAACTGCCAAGAAACTCTATCGGATGCAGGTGCAAAGAGGGGTTTTTTTTCCCTTTTCAAATTCAGCCTCATTAAAATATGTATCTTGCAAAGGGATTACATTCAAACATCTGGGAATGGGGGAAAACGGCCAAAATCCCCCAAGCGGGGGGGGGGGGGGGAGTAGGGGGGCTGATTTTTCCTTCTCTCCCGCCCCTCGGAATGAAGGGAAGCTTGGTTTCGGGGTCGAGGTGCAGTTGTTCTTTCTCTGTGGTTCTGCCTCTGTCTGTATCTGTCTCTGTTTCTCTGTCTCTGTCTGTCTCTCTGTCTCTGTCTGTCTGTCTCTGTCTCTCTGTCTGTCTCTGTCTCTCTCTGTCTCTCTCTCTGTGTCTCTCTGTCTCTGTCTCTGTGTCTCTCTGTCTCTGTCTCTCTGTCTGTCTGTCTCTCTGCCGGTCTGTCTGTCTCTCTCTCTGTCTCTCTCTCTGTCTCTGTCTCTCTGTCTCTGTCCTTGTCTCTGTCTCTGTCTCTCTCTGTCTCTGTCTGTCTCTCTGTCTCTCTGTCTCTCTGTCTCTGTCCTTGTCTCTGTCTCTGTCTCTCTGTCTGTCTCTGTCTCTCTCTGTCTCTGTCTCTGTGTCTCTCTGTCTCTGTCTCTCTGTCTGTCTGTCTCTCTGCCGGTCTGTCTGTCTCTCTCTCTGTCTCTCTCTCTGTCTCTGTCTCTCTGTCTCTGTCCTTGTCTCTGTCTCTGTCTCTCTCTGTCTCTGTCTGTCTCTCTGTCTCTCTGTCTCTGTCCTTGTCTCTGTCTCTGTCTCTCTGTCTCTCTCTGTCTCCCCGCCCCCCCCACCCCCCGCCCTTCCACCTTCCACCCTGGGTCGCTGGCTGCTGGGGCCGGCAGGGGTGGCCCAGGGACGGGTAAGAGGAGAGTGCTCGCTCCGCGGTGCCTCCGAAGGGCCCCCAGCCTTCTTCATCAACAGCCATAATTGTGGGAAAGTAACCTGAAGATGCCAGGCGACAGGAAATTACTAGAGAAATCTGTCAGCGCGATCAGCTGCTATTTTCATTGTTCTTTGGCAAATTTATACGCAGTCGGGAACACCTGGGCTGGCCGGCGGCCCAGGTTTGACTAATTGCCAGGGGAGAAGAGTCGTCATTTGTCTTCGGAGGGGTTTCCTCCGTTCGCTCCTCCAAACATGTGGTTTCACTTTCCCCCTCTCCCTGCAGGAAATAGCAGGACAGTGAGACGGGAAATAAATGAGTTCACTTCCAAGAGGTCACCTCCTGAGAGGCCGCTCCAAAAATAACTGTCTTGTGAGAGGCTGTTAATAACTGCGATTCGAGAGCCTCGTCTGCGGAAAACAACCTTTCAAAGGCACGGCCCGCCCCTCCCCCTCCCCTCTGGGCCAGACCCCGGGCACGGCAGGGTGCCGGAAGAAGCCTGGAAGTCCTCGCCTGGGGCAACGGCGATGGCGGGCGGCCACTCTTTCCCCTGCGCCAATTCTCCGGAGTCATCCGCAAGGCTTCTCTCGCTCCTCTTCCGCCGCAGCGGCAGCGCCCAGGGACTGCCCTCTTCTCCCACAATGCCAGTTGGAAGGGCGAACAAAGCACGAAAGGGCGCTAACACCTGTCTGCCGAGACGTGGCTTTGGACGTCCTTCGACTGTTCAGCCAGAGCTCGCGCCTTTATAAGAACCACCTGCCGGGATGACAGCCTTCCCGCTCACCTTCCTGCCATATTGTTAGGGTTAACATACCACGACCCAGATATGCCTGGGCGCGCACAGATCGGCACTCCCTCTCGTTATTCACCTCCTCTCCGAGCCAGAACTAGGGGAGGCCGCCGGGGCTTTGCCCCCAAGCACCAAATTTCCTGGGCATTATTGGCAGAACTTACGGGCTTGCGGAAGGCAGATACAGCAGAGCTTAGCACCTCGTTAGCAAGAACGATTGGTTAAAATAGAAAACAACTAGTTGTCAGGCCGAGGTGGCTTCCTTTCCTACCTCGACTTCCTTCTCTGCCCCTTCAACCGCGCTCCAACCCCTTTAGGCCAGGCCTTATTCATCTTTCCCACGTGCTTTTCCCCAAATTCTTGGCCCGTGCTCCAAATCGCCCCCCAGCCACGAGGACCCACTAGGGACCTGTCGCCCATGTCTTCTCCCAGGCAGTCAAGCTCACTTAATCGCGCTCCTTTTCACATGGCCGACTGGGGAATGTCACAGTGCCATAGGGGTGGGTGTTTCACATTGAAACATACATCCGCCTTTAGCCTAGTTTCACCTGCATCTTCTTCCCTTTCCCCAGTGATTTAGGGGGCTTGGCATCATGTCAGCGGAGATTCAACTGCCATTTTCCTTCTTTCCTTCCTTTCTTCCTTCCTTCCTTCCTTCCTTCCTTCCTTCTTTCTTTCCTTCCTTTCTTCCCTTCTTCCTTTCTTCACTTCTTCCTTCCTTCCTTCCTTTCTTCCTTCCCTTCTTTCTTCCATTATTGCTTCCTTCCTTTCTTTCTTCCCTTCTTCCTTCCTTCCTTCCTTTCTTCCTTCCCTTCTTCCTTCCTCTCTCACTCTCTGATCTTGCTTCTATCTCTATCTTTGTCTCTCTGTTTCTGTCTCTATGTCTCTGTCTCTGTGTGTCTCTGTGTGTCTCTCTCTGTCTTTGTCTCTGTCCTGTCTGTCTGTCTGTCTGTCTGTCTGTCTGTCTCTCGCTCTCTCTCTCCTCCCCTCCCTCTCCCTCTCTCTCTTCTTTTAAAAAGCGTTTAGAACACGCGGCTAGCTGCTGGCCGGTGGGCCAGCGGGCCGATCATTACTAGCCCGGGTGAAGCCAGCCACATTTGGGTTTCATTTGGTTTCCGTGGCAGACCTCTTTCCCGGAGTCGAGCCGCGCTGTAATTCTAAACTGACCCACCTTCCCCCTTGCAAAGGTGAAAAAATGTTATGGGGCTTTTTACAGCCCACAGCCCATCATTTATGCGGAAACCCTGGTAGAGTTCAGACTTGGCTGATTTTCGCTAAATCAGAGATGTTTTGACATGTTTATTTGTTTAATTTGTTTATTTTGACTAGCTCTGATTATAATTGGCAGCAGCGAGCAGAATTAACATTAGACAGTGTCTTAGACTTGTCTGTTACAATAATGCAAAAAGCATGTGAAGGGAAATCGACCAGCTAAAAAACAATGGCGGGCGGGCAGGAAAGCCTGGGTGGAAACAGACGCAGAAACCGGCTCTCACTAATTTTGTAAAAAAACGATCACGACAAGAAATGCGCAAATTACAGGCCAGAAAGACCACCAACAGGAGCCCCGTCTATACAGCTGCCCAGCCCCCCGTTGGGAGGTTTAGACCCTTGGCTTCCCAAGCCGACATTTCACAATCCAAGTCAACTTGGGGGATTTGTTTGAAGATCCATTTCATCGCAGAGTGGTTTGATTTGCCTGAAATGAATCACGCTGCCACTCTAACGGCCTAGCGCTTCGGTGACTGGCTCTGGAACCCGCCCAGCGGACTGGGCCTCTCTGGGCTCCACATTGTGTTTCTGAAATCTTTTGGTCGCGAGCCCCGGCCCGAGAGGGGCGACTTCAGCTTGGATCGGCTTAGGCAGATCAGGCAAGTCCACACCTGTCCCTGGCCGCGGGAAGGAGGGCCGCGTCCGCCTGTTTACGTTCTCGCCTCCCCCAGCACCCAAAGAGCACCCTGGCGATCCACTCCACAGCGCGCCGAAAGGTTCCATTTGCTAACTAAAGAAAATCCCGTCTTGGTCGTTACTTGGGAGGGGAAGGGAGAAGGCAGAACACCCCAAAGGTTTGGAAAGCAGGAACCCGGCGGGCGGCTGAGCCAAACTGTCCCCTCCGCGCTGGCGCTGGCGGATTTGATCTCCATCCAGAGTGCTGAAGACGACTTGTCTCTGCTCTCTCGGAGCTGGTCGGAGGAGACGCGTGGACGGCGGTGCCGGGGCACAGCCCTCCGGCAGGATCATGGGAAATCCATGTCTCTCCCGGTTTGCCTGCCAATTATGCAGAGTGCACAAACATGTCTTGCTCACATTTATTCCCCCATAAATATTTTCCCAGTACGCAGTATGGTACACCGTAGTGTGTGATCCTGAGCTGGAGCACCATATGTGCTCCAAGACAGGGGCCAAGCCAAGGTTCCATATTTACCCAAGACATTCCAGAGGCCTCCTGCTCCTGGAGATTTGTTATTGGGACCCAGGCAACCCCAGCTCTTGGTCCTTGGCACCCCTGCCCCCTTCTTCTAAGGAATCCCAGCCACCGGTTGGTCCAGGAGAACACTGGCCGGACCAGTTGGCCAATGGCGTCTCAAGAAGGGAGGCTGTCTTCATCGTTCATTCGTTAAGGACCCAGAAAATGTACCACGTACTGGAAGAGAAAGGCAGGCGCTCAATAGACCCGGCTAAGGATTCGGGGGGGGGGGGGGGGGGGGCGGCGCGCTGATTTGGCGTACAGTTGAGCCAGCTAGGTATACTTCCATTAAGCCTTTGGACCTGGATTCAAGTCCTATCTTAGACATTCACTAGCTCTGTGACCCTAAGCAAGTCACTTAGCCTCAGTCTGCCTCAGTTTCCCGAAGATTATAATAGCATCCTCCTTCCAGGGTTGGGTTAAGCATCCAATCAGTTAACATATGTCAATTGTTTTGCAGATTTTAAAGCATTGTGTGAAATGCTCTATAGCATCATTAGTGACTGTGTCTAAGTCACCTCGGATCCAAAGACCCCAAAAAAAAAATCAAGTCTGTCCTCCAGAGGCTTATGGTCTAGTAGGGGGAGGGGGGCTGCCACAGATGGGCTGGTACAAATACTTACAAAGTAATTAATATGGAAATTGCAAAAGGTACAAAGAGAGAACTGGGTAAAGGGATGAGGGAAGCTCCAGGAAAGCTGTTGCCATACTGGTGGCTGCTGAGCTGGGCGTACCTACTATGTGTCTGGCACTGGGTTAAGTGCTGGAAGAAAATTACATGAACAGGACAGGAGAAACCTTAAAAAGCTCATTGGTAGTAAATAGCCTTGGACTTTGCATGTCCAGCTTAGTGACAGTGACCTGATTGAGGCAGGCCCTTCCATTAATACAATGTGGAGCCACTCTACAGTCAAAAGAAACCAGTACACAATAACAAAACAACATGACATAATTCTGGAGTATTGAACCTGGATTCAAATCCTGCTACTAACTGAGTAAAATATAGACAACTTTTTATAATGCCCCAGTAAAGCTGAAGGTAATAATATATATTAAATATATTTTAATTTATTTCATAGATAATATAAAATATATTTAATATATTATTACTTTCAGCTTTATATATTTTTGTATTAAATATATATATATATATATATATGCATTCAATCACTCAAAAAGTGTTCACTAAGCCCCTGCTCTATGCCAGAGGTAGGTCTGGAACTCAAGTCTTCCTCTCTCCAAAGCTCTCTATCTTTCTATCTATCTATCTCTCCATTACACTACACTGCCTCTTGTTAATGGTGCTGTTGTTGTTACCTGTTATTGACTTGTAGACTAAATAGCCTACTTAATTATTTAACTTAAAAGGCACTGGATTTCTTTTTGGTTAACCTTCAAAATGAGACATGAGCTCCTTAGAGACCGATGTTATATAAATACACAGTATTCGTATTATTAAAGCGAAACTTCTTCAGCGGACTTACCAGGGGACCCAGTTTTCAGAACATTGTGCACAGGAACAAGATTAAGTAGGGGATATTCTAATGAAGTCTTGCTGTACGGGGCTCCGGGAGGGCCAGTTCTAAATCCAGTTGGATATCTATGTAATTTAAAATAAGGACAGCCAAGCTGGAAGAGCGGCTGCTCGCAGACGGAGCCTGAAAACAATTTTATTAACTTCGTCGACTGAGCCCAACAGCTCAAGATATCCACCAAGCTCTCTCGGCCACGAATGGGAAAGCTCACTCCCAGCCTCCTTCAGGAAGTTCTAGTTTCTCAGCTGTGATGGATGTCCAGAGGGAAAAGGTCAACCCTGACTTGGCTGGCCAATCGCCCTTTTGTTTGGACACCAACTACTGAGGCTTCTCAGAATCGCGAATCTCTGACCTGGAAGAGTCCCCAGTGGCTATCTAGACCGCTCCGAGTTCCCTTGACATCATTCCCAACAAGCATCCTCCCCACTTTGCTTATAGACCTCCAGAAAGTGGGATCCATTACCTTGTAAGGTAGAACCTTCCTCTACATCTGCCCCAGTTTGACAATGTCCTTCCTTTGATAGGACACCCAGAACTGAACACAAGCCTTCCGTTGGGTTCTGACTAGGACCAAAATATAGTGGTGAGATACCTCCTCCCTTCTAGACACTATTCTTTTTTTTTAAACCCTTACCTTCCTTCCATCTTAAAATCAGTACTATATATTGGTTCCAAAGTAGAAGAGCTGTAAGACCCAGGCAATGGAGGTTAAGTGACTTGGCCAGGGTCACACAGCTAGGAAGAGTGTAAGGTCATATTTGAGCCTGGCTCTCAATCCACTGAGCTGCCTACCTCACCCCTGAACACTATCCTTAATGTGATTTAAGATCAACTTTGCAATTTTTACAGCTATGACACTCAACTTATTTTAATCTTATTTTAATCAGAAAAAGTACTCTCTCTGTCTCTCTGTCCCTCTCTCTCTGTGTCTCTGTGTGTCTCTGTGTGTCTCTCTCTGTCTCTCTGTGTCTCTCTGTCTCTGTCTCTCTGTCCCTCTCTGTGTCTCTATGTCTCTGTGTGTCTTTCTCTCTGTCTCTGTCTGTCTGTCTCTCTCTCTCTCTGACTCTGTGTGTATGTGTGTGTCTATTTCTCTGTCTCCCTGGCTCTCTGGCTCTCTGACTCTGCCTGACTGTCTCTCTTCCTTGCCTCCTCTATGCGGTACTTGTGAAACTGATTTTTTGAACCCAAGGCTGAAACTTTACATTTATTTCTATTTTATTTTATCTTATCAGATGGGATCCATCATGTCTTCTGTATTTTAGAATCACTGAGTTTAAAGAGTCAGATGGGACCTCAGCGGTCGTCTAGCCCAGTCCATATCCCAAAAGAATCCCCATGATACCAGCCCCATCAGAAGACAGGTCCCATTGTTGGGAACAGGGGACAAGGCAACTGACATCCCAATCAGCTGAAGAATTACAATACAATATATTTAACCTCATTCCAAAGGAAGCTAGAAGTAGTTCAGTCTCAATTAAACTACATGGATGCCATATGCCCACTCATGACCTAGCAACAAATGCATCCTAATAAGTCTATGGCTCATTGTCAGATGGCTACTGGAGCCTAGTGCCAAATACCTTTTAGAAGCTCATTGGCTCCTATATTTGTTTAAAGCTGCAAGGGGCCCTTGTGATGATTAAGTCCAGCCCCCTCCTTGTAAAGTAACTGCCAGCCTGAGGGGAGCAGAGAGCAGAGAGCAGAGAGGGGGCTCCGTTCTTGATTTCCACACTTCAAAGTCATTTCTTTTTCACCATCCCACACTGGCCACTCCCTAAAAACATCACATCACAGAACAGTCTAGAAATCTGGTAGGAATGAACTGATAGGATGTTACCATCTTTCACTTGTCAGGATATGAGGGTTATGAATCAGAAGAAAGTGGATTGAGAGTCAGGCTCAGAGATGGGAGGTCCTGGGTTCAAATCTAACCTCAGACACTTCCTAGCAGTGTGACCCTGGCCAAGTCACTTAACCCCCATTGCCTAGTTCTTATCCCTCTTCTGCCTCAGAAGCAAAACAGTCTTGATTCTAAGACAGAAGGTGAAGGTTAAAAAAAAAAAGAACAAAGGATTAGAAAGAAAGGAGTGCCCATTGTTTGAGGAATCATTTGAGGCAATTAGATAGAATGCTGAATAGAATTTGGAAAATTAGGAAGTTTTGAGTTCAAAACTTAGCTCAGAGATCTACTGGCTGTAGGATCCTGGGCCAGTCACTTACCAGCTGTTTGCCTCGATTTACCTCATCTTTAAAAATAGGAATAATAATCATTCCCATAGTCACATTCCCAAGGTCACTAGGAAGATGAAATGAAATCATATTTGTAAAGAGTAGGTGGGAGCTATCATTATTGTATGTGACCCTAATGGAGAAGGGATAAGCGTTTCTGCAGTGCCTACTATGCTATAGCTAGGCGCTAAGCTAAACAATTTCCAGACATTGCCTCATTGGATCCTCAGCAAGACCCCTATAGTAAGGGAAGTGCTGCCATCATTCCCATTTTACTTCTGAATTTAAAAGAGCCGCTCACCCAAGGTCACACAGTGAATCATAATCATAGGATAGTGATGATGACATTAAATAGCACCTACTATGTGCTAGACACTGTGCTGGGTGCTTTACAAATATAGAGGGAGAGGCTATTATCATCCACAGTTTACTGAGGAGAAAACTAAGCCGGCAGAGGTTAGGTGACTTGGCCAGGGTCACCTGGCTAGTAACTGCCCGAGGCTGGCTTCAAACCGAGCTCTTCCAGGCTCCAGGTCCGGAGCTCCCTAGAGGGCGCCACCCCGCCGCTTCTAATGAAGTATTTCTGTGCTATGAGGAATGGCATTCCATAAAGAATTCTTTTCCCCAAATGGGAGAACTTGCATGAGCGTTTGCGGAGTGAATTTAGCAAAACCGGGAGAGCAACCTGCCAAATGCCTGCAGAAATGTGAGTGAAGAGTACGCTGTGAAATGAATCCGCCGCTGGGGCCCGGGAATGACTCATCTTGGCCAGATTGTGGAGGGTGGGGGCCCACGGGTGGGGCCCACTGACTGCAGTGAGATTGTCAGGTTCCATCACTTGGGGGAGCTGCCTTTGCTCATGAGCTCTCCCTTGCTAACGGCTTCATTGCTGAAGCGAGGAGTAAATTCCTGTGAAATTAAAACCATCAATAACGGCTCCCCCCCTCTCGCCCCCCCCCCGAGAAGATAAAGCATCCTGGGGCAGGGTCCAAGACACAGAAGCAAGGGACGGGCCAGTCCGGCTGGACTTATTTGACTCACTTTCTACCTCTGGAGCTCGCTTTTCTCATCTGTAAAACAGAGAATATTGCACAGCCTGCCTCGAAAGTGTGGCGGAAGAATCAAAGGAGTCCTAGGAGTGAAAGGCTTTCAAAGTGGAATACAAAGACAGACTTGAATTTGAGAATAGAACGAAATTAAAAAAAAAAAAACCGCGGAAGGATAAAACTACTCTGAGTAAGCTGATAGTAAATGGGTTTTAAGCTCCCGGTTTAAAGCGACAGTGAGTGGCCGCAGAGCGCTGGGTACGCGACTAAACGGTCCTTTTATCACCCAAGAAGAATAGGTAACATTCATGGCGGATTGACTCCTGAGTGGAATCGCTCCCACTAGTGAGTGAATTGACCGGAACTCAATCAACGAACATGTACTAGGAGCTCTCCATTTACTGGTCCTCCAGTAGAGTCAGATAGTTGGGTTGTATGGTGAGTGAAGAGAGTTCCGGTCTTGAAACCAAGAAGGTTCTTTTTCATGAGTTCGAATGTGACCTCAGACATTTATTAGCTGTGTGATCCTGGGCAAACCTCATTCTTTTTAAACCCTTACCTTCTGTCTTAAAATCAATTCTAAGGATACATTCTAAGGGCAGGAAAGTGCAAAGGCAGCTAGGTTTGCTCAGGGGATTGAGGGCCAGGTCTAGAGATGGAAGGTCCTGAATTCAAATCTGGCTTCAAACACTTTCTAGCTGTGTGACCCTGGACAAATTGCTGTAAAAAAACACAACCCTTACCTTCTGTCCTAAAATCAATCCTTTTGTATAATTTTTAAAACTATGTACACATATAGTTTTTATAAATATGGTATATAAAAATATATATTTTAAAATAAATATAATTTTTGAGGGGACATGTCTGAGGAGAGACTCTAAATGAACACTCTAAGCAAAAACCAGTAACATGGAAATGGGTTCGAATCAAGAACACATGTGATACCCAGGAGAATTGCCATCAGCTATGGGAGAGGTGGGGGGGAGGGGCGGAAGGAAAAGAAAATGATCTTTGTCTCCAGTGAATAATGTTTGGAAATGCTCAAAAAAAATTTAAACTATGTACACATATAATTTTTATAAATATGGTATATAATATACATATATATTAAAATAAATATAATTTTTTAAATTTTAAAACTACGGGTGCAGCTGGGTATCAGTGCTCTCAATCAGTGGATGAGAGTCAGGCCCAGAGACTTGGGATCCTAGGTTCAAATGTGGCCTCAGGCACTTCCCAGCTGTGTGACCCTGGGTAAGTCACTTAACCCCCATTACCTAGCCCTTACTGCTCTTCTGCCTTAGAACTAATACACAGTATTGATTCTAAGATGGAAGGTAAGGGTTTAAAAGTCAAATAAAAATAATTTTAAAACTAAGTATAGATTCTAAGACAGGAAAGTGTAAGGGCAGGGGGTAGATAGGCCACTGCTCTTCTGCCTTGGAACCAAATACAGAATATTGATTCTAAGGCCAAAGATAAGGTGGGGGGGGGGGTGTCGAGGTGGAGTGTAATGGCTAGGCAATGAGGGTAATGTGATTTGCCCAGGGTCATACAGCTAGGTAGTATCTGAGGTCAAATTTGAACTCAAGTCTTCCTGACTCCAGGCTTGGGACTCTATCCACAGTGCTACTACCTAGCTCTCCTTGGGCAAGTCATTAATGAGGTCATTTGCCTAAGTGCCCTC
>NC_077227.1:742367087-742372087 GCF_027887165.1 Monodelphis domestica | reverse complement strand
TGATCTCCTCTGGCACAAAAGCCTGGACTGTCCTAAGACCATCCAGTAAGGCAGGAGACTCATTGAAGAAGGTCTTGGCAGAGGATGAAGCTAACAAGTTCAGTCTTCCTGAACTATAAACCATGTTCCCATGCAATGTTTCTGGCTCACTTGTTCCATCTCATCAAAGGTAGCCATTGTAGCATAGTGGATGGAATCTTGGACTTGCGAGTGAGGAAACTGGTATTCAAATCCATCTCTGAAGCTTGCTAGTTGTTGTGACCCTAAGCAAATATCTTCACTCTTCCGAGCTGAAGAAATGGGCTGATAATCCTTCCCCCTACACAGAGTTGTAGGGAAAACATACTTTAAACCTGGCTTACAGCATTATAGAAAAATGAATTATTTTCCCCCAAATCCTCTCATGGAAAGGAAGGATGATAAGTTTCATCCACACACAAAAAGCTGAGTGGCAAGTTTCCGAAGGGCTTATAACATGAGAGATGAAAGCAAGAGGTAGGGAAGTAGCATGGTTAGTGCTTTGAACTCGAAGTCAGACAGACCAAAATTAGAATCCTTCCTCATACACTTACAAATTGTATGACCCTTGACAATTCACTTTAAGTTCCCTTAAGTTCTTTAGATATGCCTGGCACATAGTAAATGCTTAATAAATCTTTAACAAGATTAACTGGAAAATGGGGGAAAATGATCGCACCTACCTCACTGGGTTGTTGTGAGGCCCAAATGAGATCATGTGCTTTGTAAATCTTAAATTGCCACATAAACGTGAACTTTCTTTATTATTATTATCTGTAAAGTAAGGGAATTATACTAGCCAGTTTTCAAAAGGTCTCCTCTAGTCCTCAATCTGTGATCTTATTTTCTTAGCAATAATATTTAAATCTAACTATATCTAGAGAGAACAGTATAAGAAGGGAAGGGGATGGGGGGGGGGGGGGGGGTTTAAGAAGGGTCCAAGAAGACAGGATCACTTCCCAAGCTTCAAGCAGCCCTTGGACAAATGCTCCAGGTCTGGTTCCCCCGAAAAAGTCCAGGCGATTTTTAACTTCAGCACCACTCACTGGAGATGGCTTGTCAAGAGCAGTGAGGCAGGAGAAGCATGAACAGCTCTCTGTTGCCATCCTGTGGCAGATGGTCAGAATGATGGAAGGGGCTCTCAGCTGAAAGAGCTACAGCTGTCCTCATCTGCATAGAACCAAGTATACTTTCTAAAGGATTACGGAGAAGCACCCTGCCTTCCCCATCCATTAGCTGCCACTGTTTATCTTTGAGATAAAGGGGCCTCAACCAGCCTTCCCTCTTGTGAACTGAAAAACTCAGACCTCAAAGAACAGCTTTTTTGGCCCTTGGACCAAATCTGAAGTTTCTTTAATTGATTTAAAAGATGGTGGAAGAGAGCAAGGTATGGGAAACCAGGGAGACAGTGGGAGCCCCTCCACTTCATTTCAGTGCCAAATGGTAAACAAGCCCCTTTTATTGACTCCTCTGGCTAGATTTGATAAAGTATGCTGAAGAAAGCATCGAATTAGCGGGGGAAGCTGAGGGAAAAGCACTTGTAAACGACATAAATTTTTTAAAGAATAGGGCCAACCTGGGCACTGCTAGAGACAACAGTTATTAGGGATGCAGGGAGTTAAAGGAATATCTGAGATCAAGCAGGGGGGTCCTGGATTTCCAGAAGATATTTGCAAGTCTCTCAATTTTCTCTTTTGTCTAAGATGGGAGACTTGGGGCTGGGTGTGGGATACAGGAAGACACGGTTGGGCACATCAGAACCTATTGGACAGTAGTCTTTCATTATACAAGTCAACAAATGTCCCTTAACTAGTTGAATGACCAGTCAGCTGAGTGAAACAAACCCTAAGAATAGTCATTAGTGACTCTTCTGTTCAGCTCTTCAGTCATCCTTCTTACTCAGTAATCTCTAGTAGCTCCCTATTAGAAAAGATGGAAGATGGAGAAGGGGGAGGAAGGAAACGAGCATTTATATAGGACCAAGTACCAAGCACTTTACAAATTTCTCTCATTTGTTCACAACGCCCCTGGGAGGCAGGAACTATTATTATCCCCATAATATTATTATATTATTCTTATTATTGTTGATAGATGAGGAAACTGAGGCAAACAGGTTTGAGTGACTTGCCCAGGGTCATACAGCTAATTAGTATATAAGGCTGGATTTGAACTCATTGAAGATGAGACTTCCTGATTTCCCCCCACTCTAATAATTGTTTCATATTTCATCTGTGTACACTTTGCACTTGCTTCTCTTTATACCATTGTGCCTCCCAGTAGGATGTAAGCTCTTTGGGGGCAGAGAATATTTTTATTTTAGTCCTTGTATCCCCAGCACCTAGCACATAGTAGGAACTCAATACATACTCATTTAACTTAACCAGATTGAATTACATCCATCAACATTTTTATCAAGTACTTTGGAAAAGACATCGTCATCAAGAGAGACCATATGAGGATCATAGAAGATATGTGTCAAATGCTTAGCACAGAGGCCCAGCACATAGTAGGTGCTTAGCTTGCTCCCTGTCTCTTCTATAGATGGCCCAAAAGTAGGAAGGGCACTTGATTCATTAGATGAGAAAGTCAGGGTCCAAAAGATTTCAGTAGGCTAAAGTGATGAGTTAGAATTGATAAGATCAATTGGACTGAGGATCCATGTGAAATCTTGCACCCAGTCAGTCAGCAAGCATTTCTTAAATGCTCTCCAATGGGCCAGGCACTTGCTAAACTCTAGAGATACAGAGACAGGAAGGCAGAACAACAAATGCATAAGTTTGAGGATAGGAAAGCCCTGGCCAAACAGGTGTTGGGTGTGGAAGAGATCCAGGATTTGAATGGACTGCCAATTCTAAATGATTGATTCAATGGTATCATCCAAAATCAACAGCAGAATGAAGGTGATCTTAGCACTCAGAATGTGGGAGAGGAGCATCCTGCTATCCCCTGCCTTGGTCAGAGCACATCTGGTGGATTATGTCCGGTTCTAGGTGCTCCGTATTTGGAAGAAAGTTGATAAACTGGAAATTGTATATGGGAAGGTAATCAAGATGGTGAAAGGGCTCGAGATCATCCCATTGGACGTTCAGCCAAAAGAACTGGGAATGGTCAGTCTAGAGAACCGAAGATTCAGTGGGGAGGGACGATGACATCATATATTCAAAGGGTTACCATGTGATAGAAGGATTATATTGGCTTTGCTTAGTCCTAGGGCAGGGCTATGCATAGACATTTTTGTGCCTGGGGAAATTCAGGTGGGGAAAGTGGTAAGAAAGGTGACAGTAGCATGGAAGAAGGTCGGATAGTGAGTACAATTGTGCTAATAGAGACGGTGGCTCATCTCTCAGAGTCCAACCTTTGAAGGTTGAATCCAACTTTTATTCTTTGGGTGGCTGTAAGAATAGACCATTGGCCCTGGAAGCTGAGTTCAAATCTAGCCTTAGACAAAATCTGTGTCATCATGGGCAAGTTATTTTATCTGTCTGCCTCAGTTTACTTAATTTTCAAACAGGAATAATAATAGCACCTACCTTGCAAAGTTGTGAAAAAAAAAATATTTAAAGTGATTAGCATATGAAGCAGCTAGATAATCTCAGTAGATTTAGAACACGAGGCCTGGAGATGGGAGGTCCTGGGTTCAAATATGGCTTCAGACACTCCTAGTTGTATGACCCTGAGCAAGTCTTTTAACTCCCATTGCCTAGCCCTTACCACTCTTTTGCCTTAGCACCAATACCTAGAATTGATTCTAAGAAAGAAAGGTAAGGGTTTTAAAAAATAATAGACAAATAAATGGCATGCATAGTATCTGGTCCATAATTGGCACTTAAATGTTTGTTCCTTTCTCCTTTGGGAGTTAGGAATGGAAGTCAAGACCTGGAAGAAGTTTTCCATGGCAATGGAACCCCAAAGGTCATGGCCCATGGGAAGTTATATTACAGATTGGCATAGGCCAGTACAGGAATAAAAGACAAGGCACAGAGATAGTGGTTGCTATAGGACTCTGGGATGTCAGCACCCTGAGAAAAAGTCCCATTTACCCCATGCTAGTTATAGATTTCTGTAGAGAATAGGCCTTATATTGAGTGGAAGTTACAAAAAGCTCAACAGAAAAGCAAAAATCCCATATCAGTGGATTGTTCCAAAGTGGAATGGATCGACCTGGAAGATTATGAAGTTCCTCATCACTAGAGGGCTTGAAAGAGAAGATGGGCGACCACGTAGAGGGAATGTTGTAGGAGGTGAGGGAGCTGCTGTTCAGGCACAGACTGGACTGGTTAAGAACCCTTCTAGATGCCCTTCCAGAGGGGCTGCTTCCATCCATCATGGCCTTTTCATTTCAAGCATTGGTTCGTCCTATAGATGTCATATGTAGTTTAAATTAGGTTTGGGACTTAAAGAGTCAAAAGGAACTATTTCTCAATTTTCTTCATCCTTGATTTTGTATTCAGTCCATTTCTTTTTAGATGCTGAACCCCCTGAACAAACCACACTCTATGTGGTGATTATTACTCAGTCATTTTCAGTCATGGCTGACTCTTCATGACCCTATTTGGTTTTCTTGGCAAAGATACTAGAATGGTTTGGCATTTCCTTCTCCAGCTCTTTTTGCAGTTGAGGATACTGAGGGAAATAGGATGAAGTGATTTGCCCAGAGTCACATGGCTAGGAAGTACCTGAGGCCAAATTTGAAATGCAGGAAGATGAGCCTTCCTGACTCCAGCTGTGGTGCTCTACCCACTGCACCACTTGGCTGCCCCATAAACTGGCTGTGGGTCATAAAAGTATGACTCTCAAACCCATCCCTGGGCTTAGAGTCCATCAGACCGGAGTCATTGACAGCATCCACTCCTGCACTGAAAGGAGTTGGACATGATGCCAAGCATCACAAATTCTAGCTTAGCATATTTCCATATTGAGATTTCTGATCACTAGTTACTTGTAGCTCCTTAGAAATCATGGAATCTAAGAGCTGGAAGGGA